>NW_024385430.1:0-9557 GCF_016835505.1 Polypterus senegalus
TTTAGTTAAAACATGGCATATTATTGCTGTGATCTTCTCTTATGAAGACAGAGCAACCTCAGAGGGGGGACCAAACCCCATAGCACTGTAATTGGCTTTTATTTTATACACGTTGTTTGTGAGTAAATCAATGAACCAACCAGAAAAATATATGCATTGATTGACACTGTATGTAAATTCAATAGTTTATAAAATGAAACTCTTTTCTTTGTTTCTCTGACTATTCTGACCAGACTGTAACAAATTGCTTTTGTTGAACGCTCCCTCTAAGGCATTCTACTGAGGAGTAATTAAAGATACCATGAAAAGCTTTTCTCCTGCATGATTACAGATTTGTCCTGTTAGAGGATGTGACTTTCTTTAATAAGATGTTACATTTCTACCACAAAACAGAATGCAGGAGGCAATGTCAAATGAACAGGGTGGGTGGCTTGGATCACCAAACTAACTCTGAGAGGACAGAAAGATCACAAATTTCAAAAATGGCAGTGAGCAAAGTTAATTTAGCAATTAAAATATGTAAAGTGTGACATTTCTCCTAGCACAGAGAAGTTCATTCACTCAAAGTTAGAATACAAAATAAGGGCACAGGTAAAGTAAGTCAAACAGACATTATTAAGCAATTCATATTTATTCTGCACAAACTGTATCATAGAGCACAGCTTCTCAAGTTAAGAATACAATGGAAATCAACACAACAAAACAGGGGAATACAAGTTCATTTGTGAGATGGACACCTAGAACAAATCTGCAACAGTGTAAATATTTACTGAACGATAAAATAAAAACTACTGAAGGTCTAAGTATAATGAATATTAAAATTACAGAGTCCTGTACCTGAGACACAAGTTATAAAAAGAAAAATATCAATATGAATATCATTAAAAATATCAACCCAAATGACAGAGTTGAAAGAGAAATGTCACGCTTGGTATCTTATCCTCCGATAGATGCCAGTACAGAAATCTACAAGGACAAAAGATAATATACAGGCAGTGACTTTAGAATGAAAATACTAAAATATATGCATAAACAGCATTAATGGTCACTCTGAAGTATGTCTTTTGACTTTGATGTGATGATTGGCATTCTGACAAATATTGCTAAAAAGTTACACTTTCCAAAGTAAAAAGAAAAACAGCTGAATATTCGTTTCAACTTTAACTGTAATTCAATCCAGTAGACATTAATTTTGTAATAATAATAGTACTGTATATAACAAAGGAAGCACAAAACTCATGGATTGTAATGTTCAGAAAGCTCAAATGACATCATTTATATTTTCAACTCTTGTTATTGTAAAAGGATTTTTTCTTGTAACTGTAGGACACTGTAGAGCTATTAAATATTTTCCTAAACATAGTCCCTTACACAATAAACATCTTGTAACAGATAACCCTCCTAACAGCTAAAACAACTATATTAGTGCAAATTTTGGATAACACTTATGTAAATATTACATCCCCATGCACAAATAATTGTAAAGTCACATGGGTATTGTGTGTAAAACATACAGTACTTACCCATGATAAATAATTACTAAAGAAAAAAAAATGCAGACAGACTTATTTCAGACCTTCTACCCATGTCATGCCATACCTTATAACTAATTTAGAAACATAAAATATTTTCCATTGAGAAATAACTGATTCTACAGTTTCTTATGTTGCCTATGTTATGCTGCATATAATGTGTAGATTTGGTCTTGTCCTATTATGTACAAAAGAATTAGTAATTGTTTAAAATTATAACAAAATCCAAGTGAATATTTTAAATTAAACAAAATCAGAAAGAGAACAAAGTCTAGCTTTGCAATCCATACCGTGTTCTTTTTCTTCAAAGCATTGGTTGGTTGTTTCAACCAGGCCTCAAAGTCATCCACTTCCTCCAATGACTGTAAAGGAAACTGCACCTCCTCAGGCATATCAGGTGAGCATTCAATGTTTAGCCGCCCAGATAGTGAACTGATCATGACAGCCAATTGTGACAGCTGGTGCTTCACATGTTCGAGCAATGTGAGGATATGAAGATCTGCAGCTGAAAAATAAATACCAACAAAATATAAAAAGGATACTATTCATTTGAATACTTTAAAAAGGCAATGAATCCTACTCTTGCACTTTGAAGCAAACATAACTCTCATATATGTTAAAACAACATCCTTTGGAACATATATAAAATTTAACATCTTAAAAACCAAAACACTAAACATCAAGGAATATACTGGCACAAAATGAACAGGACAACAAATACCATTGCATAACTAATAACTTGTTGAATTATGCTCCGATATGTTCAAACGTTTGTTGAATATGTGAAACAAGTACAGTCAATGTTCTGATCATAACTTACCAGTACAAGGTATTGGTTCTGTTCCACATTGACCCACTCTGTAAGTAGGCTTGAAGAGTTCAGAAGTATTTTTCATTTTTGGAAGGCTCGTGGAAATTTGTTGAGATGTTTTTTCAGAGAGCAATAGTGACTGGTAAGGAGGTGTCACCTGAAGCAAAGAATGCGGTGGTGAGCGACAAGGTGGCACAGATGGTAAAGGTGGTGATGATACCCGAGGTGCAGAATGCGGGGAGAACACGCAAGGTCCAGTTGACTGTTGAGGTTTTGAAAATCTTGTCAAGGGAACTTTTGTTTTATTAGCCAAGTCTTCATGTTCACTTTCATAGTCAGTGTCACCATAGTAGTGGCTGTTTACAGAAGATTAAATGTGCATATATTACTCAAAACAAAAGTTTCATACATTCAATAAAACACAGGTGAAGTTGAATCAGACTTACATTGGTTTAGGTGCTCTTTTCACCCTGCCTATATCCTCCTAATCATCTGAATCCAATTCTGAAGTTTGACACGTCAAAGACTTCTTCATCCCTTGCCATGCAGACATGTAATCTCCTAAAAGCATTTCAAAAAGTTAATATCAGGTGATGTAAACAATGTGCAATATACTGTAACATTATCACTTCTGTGATCTTTTAAATCACTACAACCTAGGCCCCATTTACACCTAGCATTCACGTATTTTCTTTTTTTGTAATCGCATCACAGTTTGATAGCATTTAACCATCAAAGTGAAACTAGTAAAAATTGTAAGAGACCTATGTGAGAAAGTAAGATTAGATTTCAATTTGGATAAATGTAATCACTAGAGGGCGGCACGGTGGTGCAGTGGATAGCACTGCTACATCGTTGTTAGGAGACCCGGGTTCGCTTCTCAGGTCCTCCCTGTGTGGAGTTTGTATGTTCTCCCCGTGTCTGCGTGGGTTTCCTCCCACATTCCAAAGACATGCAGGTTAGGTGCATTGGCGATTCTGAATTGTCCCTAGTGTGTGGATATGTGCGTGTGCCCTGTGGTGGGCTGGCGACCTGCCCAGGGTTTGTTTCCTTCCTTGCGGCCTGTGTTGGCTGGGATTGGCTCCAGCAGACCCGCCGTGACCCTGTAGTTAGGATATAGCGGGTTGGATGATGGATGGATAATCACTAGAGTTGCATGTTAATGAAAGGTGTGAACTAGGCCCTGATTTCTCATGAACACTAGTATGAACGTATGAAGGTTGTTGGAAATGAGGCCTGGAGACAGTGAAAAAAATCACATGATTGCAACATGAAAATAAGGCCTTAGACAAATGTTTGTTGCTTTTCTATTAAAAAAAATGAACATAGCAAGAAACCAATATTTCACAGCAATATTTCTCTGGTGAAAGGGATTAAGTCGTGGACATACGACTCGTATCTTGAACATTTCAATTACCGTAGGACTTTAGTACTCGAACGTCATGCTTGGTCCAGTCAGGGCCTGGTTCCTCAGCATATCTTGCTGCTTTGTTGAGTCTTTGATCGCTCTTATAATTTGGCCAAAAGGTTGTGCCATCACTGTACCAAGACTGTGGTATAACAGACACAGCTTTTTGTTCATCTAAAAACTGAACTACCAGAAACATCCTGCAAAAGAAAAAAAAAAAAAGACAATGCTTAAAATAAACAGAATATTTACATGTTGCACACAAAATGCATTATCCAAACAGCAGGTGATACCACCTAGCACATCCTCATCCCGCATTTTAATAAAACCAAGAATGCTTTTT
Organism: Polypterus senegalus; assembly: GCF_016835505.1. NCBI lineage: Eukaryota > Metazoa > Chordata > Cladistia > Polypteriformes > Polypteridae > Polypterus > Polypterus senegalus. The sequence continues at coordinate 4,095 of NW_024385430.1, forward strand.
TGACTATGGATTAAAGATAAGCTTTGTATTGTAGTTTGCAATGTGCAGCAAATTTACCCATTAGCCATAGAAAAAAAATATTTATACACAAATGAAAATATATAACAAAGTACAGTGTGACGTGTATAAATACATCAACAGTACAGTACTTACAAAATGTAAACGTGATTCCATTTGTGCTGACTGATGAACAAGTAGAACAATCAAAAATGCTATTTACAAAGAATAACTGTTGGATTTAATAAGAACTCAAAACATAAGCGTGTTACGCTCACGTTAACTTAAGCTCTCGCGGAAATAGAGTGAACTGTCAATTAATGTACATGACAAAATGTGGGCGGATCCATTTGTCCCTCCCACAAAAGCACGAACTGAGCTTGCCGGTAGAAGAAATTTTAGATTGTAATGATTTTGTATGTTTAAATGATGGAAATATAACAAGATTAGATGTAATTAGAGGAAGAAATTCGGTAATAGATCTAACAATTGTTTCCAATAACTTGGCTGGGCAATGTGAATGGGAAGTTTTATATCAGAGTACTTTAGGAAGTGATCATTATCCCATAAAATGTTCAGTAGGGATAGAAATTGAGGAATATCATGAGGAGAATATGGCAAGATGGAAGCTTAAAGACGCAGATTGGGCTAAGTATAAAGAGGTTTGTGAAGTTAAAATGCTTAGTACGGAATTCAATTTTGATGAAGTAGAAGATGTAAATAATAAAATTAATACAATATTATGTAGTACAGCACAAGAGACGATAGGGAAGAGCAAAGGGGTTAGAATGAGAAAGGCTGTGCCATGGTGGACAGAAAAATGTAGTGAAGCAATCAAAACTAGAAACAGAGCTTTAAGAAAAGTTAAAAAATCATACTCTTTTGATGATTTTATTAACTATAAGAGAACTCAGGCAGAGGTAAGGAAGGTAATAAGGATAACAAAAAGAAACTATTGGAGAAAGTTCTGTGATGAAATTGGTGTAAATATAGATATTAGTGATATGTGGAATATGATTAAGAAAATGGGTGGGAAGCAAATGAATAAAGGTATTCCAGTTTTAATAAAAGAAGGTAAATACAAAATGACTAATACAGAAAAGGCAGAAGAGTTGGTAGAAACATTTTTTAAGGTTCACAGTGACAATAATATGTCAGATAGTATGAGAGTGCAAAGGGATCAAATTTTGAAAGACAATCCTAATGTACTAACTCAAAAAGCACTGACTGGGAGTACATTGGGCGCAGATTTTACTATGTATGAACTAAAACAGGTGCTACAGTGTTTGAAACGTACATCTCCTGGGAAAGATGAAATCTGTTATGAAATGATAAAACACCTTTCTGATGTATCTCTAAATATTATTTTAAGGAGCTTTAATAAGATATGGGAGCTGGGAAAACTCCCTACGTCTTGGAAACACGGAGTGATAATTCCAGTTGCAAAGCCTGGTAAGGATCCCACAGTAGCATCTAATTATGGACCCATTGCGTTAACATCTAACTTATGTAAAGTAATGGAAAAGATGGTAGTAGCTCGACTAAATTACGTAATAGAAAGCAAAAACCTTTTAAGTCATTATCAGAGTGGCTTTAGGAAAGGGCGAAATACCATGGATTCAGTAGTATGTTTAGAGTCTGAAATTAGAAAGGCAATGGCGAATAAGGAGGCACTTGTAGGGGTGTTTTTTGATGTGGAAAAGGCCTATGATATGCTTTGGAAAGAGGGAGTTTTAATAAAATTAGACAATATGGGAATCAAAGGGAAAATGTATAATTGGATAATGGACTTTTGTTTAATAGAACTATTCAAGTTAGGGTTGGAACAAGGTACTCTAGGATATGCTCAATTGATAATGGGACCCCACAGGGTAGTGTGTGCAGTCCAGTGTTATTCAATTTAATGATAAATGATATATTTTCAACTATTGGACAAGGACTTGGCAAGTCTTTATATGCAGATGATGGTGCTCTGTGGAAAAGGGGAAGAAATGTTGAGTATGTGGAGAAAAGCATGCAGAAAGCAGTTAATGAAGTGAAAATTGGGCTAATAAATGGAGCTTTAGGTTGTCTGTGGAGAAAACCAAAGTGGTATGTTTTTCAAAGAAGAGGAAATCCCCGAATATCAAAATATACCTTTATGGGCAAACTTTAGAGCAGGTAACAGAAATTAGGTTTCTCGGAGTATGGATGGATACAAAGCTAACTTTTGCATCCCATATAAAGAAAGTTCAAGATAAATGTAAAAAAGGAATAAATATTTTAAGATGTTTAGCAGGGGTAGATTGGGGTGCAGCCCGACAAGCATTAAAAAGTGTGTATTGTGCAATGATAAGACCAATTATAGATTATGGCAGTATAGTTTATAGCTCAGCATCAGAATCTTTGCTCAAAAAAGTTAATGTTATTCAGTCTCAGGCATTAAGGATAGGAAGTGGGGCATTTCGAACATCGCCAGTCTCAGCAATGCTGGTGGAAATGGCAGAGATGCCATTAAAATTTAGGACAACTAAGTTAAAGATGGCATATTGGAATTCTGTAAGGGGGCATGCAGACACCCATCCAGTAAAAGAATTACTCCAAAATGTTGGGAACATGAATACACTAAGTACAGGAGTTTTGGGTGGAATGCAGATATGGAGGCCAAGAAAATAGGTATTGACTGTATAAAAACAAGCCCTACAGTAGTAATACCTGTTATACCTCCTTGGTTATATCAAATGCCGTTAGTAGATTTACAGGTGCGTGGTAAAATTAACGATAAGAATGAGTGTAGGACTAATGAGGAAATAGTAGAGCAATATTTGAAACAAAAATATTCCAATAGTATCCAAATATATACAGATGGATCAAAAAATCCAGATTGCGGGTCCACAGCAGCAGCGATATACATTCCACATTTCAAGCATAGTGTCTTGAAGAGGTTAAGTAATCATGTATCAGTATTTACAACAGAAATGATGGCAATTTTACTGGCAATGCAGTGGGTAGAGGAAACTCGGCCTAATAAGTGTGGTTGTATGTTCAGACTCATATTCAGCCTTAAACAGTTTAAAAAGCGGGAACTCTATATCTAGACAGGATATTCTGTATGAAATTTTGCAGAATATTTATAGAATCAAACATATGGGAGTAAGGGTAGAATTTGTATGGATCCCTGCCCATGTAGGGATAGAAGGGAATGAGGAGGTGGATAAGTTGGCCAAAACAGCATTGAGAAGAGAGGAGGTTGAAATAGAAATTCCATTATGCAAATCAGAAATGAAAAGTATTATTAAAGCTGCAGTCATAAGATTATGGCAAGAGGACTGGAAAAACGAGTCAAAAGGAAGACACCTTTTTAACATCCAATCAAAAGTGGGGAAAGAAAGGAAGGCATACGGAAACAGAAGAGAAGACACAGTAATAACTAGGCTCCGTATAGGTCACTCCAATCTTAATTGTTCCCTCTACATGATGGGGAAAAATGAATCAGAGTGCTGCAGACATTGTGGAAGAACAGAAACAGTTGAGCATGTATTATTACATTGTGATGCATATAGAATGGAAAGGAATCAGCTTGTTGGGAAACTAAGAGATGTGGAAATTAATGTCATCTCAGTCAAAGTTATATTTCAGAATGCAGAGAAAAAACCAAAGGTGTACGATCTTCTGTTAAAATATTTGAGAGATACAGGTTTAATTAACAGGATATAAGTTTTTTTTTTTTTAAAGAAAATTTCCTTCCGCTTCTTGAGGTCTCACACTCCAACTCAGTAGGTGTCGGAAATGCACAATAAGTTGGTTTGCCACCCGCCATTAAACCTAAAGAAGAAGAAGAAGAAGAAGAAGCTTGCCGGAATAGGGATGGATCTGTTATGGAGTTAAAAAAAAAAAAGAATGTGTTGAGCCACACGGGACAGGTACGTACTTGCGCCATATAAGAGAAGAAGAAGAAGAGAGCATTGAGTAGCCAGTCGTAAGAGACCCTCATCGGAGTGCCCGCTCTGCTCTTCACGTTTAACTTTTTTTAATGTCTGCACATCTGCGGCTCGGTGCGCTGCCGGCTTTTTTAAAAATGGAAGCTCGCTGCTGATCGGGGTTTCTTTAATCCGCGGTGCCTACTTTGGCCTTTCGTTAGTGAATGAATGTAAAATACCCCACCCAGCGGCCCCGTGCATGTGCCTCGGACTGACCACCCGTGTCTCTCTGTTTTGCCAGCCGGTCGGTGGTGCCTGCACACCCTGTTATGATTTGGAGAGAAGCGCGAGGCAACCGTTGATTTGTTACACACACGAAATGAATGATGAGATGTAACGTTCATTAAAGTACTGCGCAACTTAAAAACATGAATTGTATTTGCATCATCGAGAGCCACGTCATTACTGGTTAACTGGGTTGCTCTTTCTTATTATTGACACTAAGGGAGAAAAGTCAGCGTTACTTCTCAATTGTATCCGGCTGCAGGTCGAAGACTCAGCCTTCCACCCCGCAGCTACCCGATCCACGTGCCTGCTGGATTCGTGCGCGCAGACATATTGAAGGCCTAACATGCCGTAAAGTGTTCACGCAATGCGTTAAACAGATTGGGCAGCGCCGTAAAGCGTGCGATGACGTAGTCTATTACTTCGCACGCGCGCGCGAATCGGGCCGGCAACGGGAACCAGGTAGTGACACACACCGCATGCGCTTAATGAAAAAAACATTAAAAACAAAAAAAAAATCCACTTTACGGCACGGCCCGATCAGACCTGTGCATGCAGTACAACTTGACATTACGGTATATTCATTTTAGTTGCGCATTAGTTGACCATAATAAAAATACTCATCCTGCAAAATAAACGAAGCAGTGTTCGATCGCCGCAAGAAGAAGCTTGTACTCTTTTTGTATTATTTGTCAGGTAATATATATATATATATATATATATATATATATATATATATATATATATATATATATATATATATATACTGCTCAAAAGAATTAAAGGAACACTTTTTAATCAGAGTATAGCATAAAGTCAGTGAAACTTATGGGATATTAATCTGGTCAGTTAAGTAGCACAGGGGGTTGTTAATCAGTTTCAGCTGCTGTGGTGTTAATGAAATTAACAACAGATGCACTAGAGGGGCAACAATGAGATGACCCCAAAACAGGAATGGTTTAACAGGTGGAGGCCACTGACATTTTCCCTCCTCATCTTTTCTGACTGTTTCTTCACTAGTTTTGCATTTGGCTACAGTCAGTGTCACTACTGGTAGCATGAGGTGATACCTGGACCCTACAGAGGTTGCACAGGTAGACCAACTTCTCCAGGATGGCACATCAATACGTGTCATTGCCAGAAGGTTTGCTGTGTCTCCCTGCACAGTCTCAAGGGCATGGATGAGATTCTAGGAGACAAGCAGTTACTCTAGGAGAGCTGGAGAGGGCCATAGAAGGTTCATAACCCATCAGCAGGACCAGTGTCTGCTCCTTTGGGCAAG
>NW_024385431.1:0-25000 GCF_016835505.1 Polypterus senegalus
CCCCTTCTGTCGGCTCTCTCGCTCTCGCCACCCATTTAAGACCCCTGTTACCCGTTCCACCTCATGGACGGATGGATGGATGGATGGATGGATACATAGATAGACAGATAGATCTCGTCCAGCTCTTCAGACGGGGAGCCTGCAACTTTACAAAGGGGGGCATCGTCCAGAAAGGACCAGCAACCTCGTGTCCTTGCTAACGTGCAATCCCACAGTGGCATGGAGCAAACGTGAATATCGGCAAAGTTTCTTAGCAGCCTTTGTCGATTTTCACAAAGCATTCGACTCAGTTGTTCGAGCTTCCCTGTGGGAGTTCCTGAGACTTAGTGGGATTCCCCCTGAAGTTGCTGGATATCATGGCCAGCCCGTACACTGGTACTGTGAGTGGTGTGGAGACAGAACCTCTGTGTTTTTCCCAGTTGATTCTGTGGTTCGTCAGGGGTGTGTTCTTGCTCCTACTTTGTTCAGTGCTTGTATGGACTGGGTGTTGTGCAGGGTCATGGGGTTCAGCGGCTGTGGGGCATCTGTTGGAGAAGAAAGATTCATGAATATTGACTTTGCTGATGATGCTGTGATTGTCGTGGAGTCAATGGAGGCTCTGATCAGGGTGCTCAAGAGACTGAGTGAGGAGTCTGAGTGTCTGGGCTTGTGAGTGTCCTGGATGAAAACCAACAGCCAGGCCTTTAATGACCTCTTGGGCACAGATATCAGCAGTGTGTCTGTTTGCGGAGAGTGTGTTGACCTTGTTGAGTGGTTTACTTACCTTGGCAGTGACATTCATGTCCCTGGTGACTCTTCCTATGAAGTCAGTAGACAGATGGGGAGAGCTTGGTGGTTCATGAGGTCACTGGAAAGGGGTGTGTGGCGCTCCCAATATCTCTGCAAAAGAACGAAGGGCCAAGTCTTTAGAGTCCTGGTGCTTCCTTTCTTGCTATATGTTTGTGAGACATGGATGCTCCCCAGTGACCTGAGATGAAGACTGGACTCCTTTGGTACTGTGCCCCTTCGAGAATCCTTGGGTACCGCTGGTTTTACTTTGTGTTCCTCATGGAATCCGTTGGGGGAAATGGAAGGAAAAACCACTAGGAAGAATAAGGTTGTCAAATGTTGTGAAAGTATTGGGGTTAAGAATACAGAGAGGATGGAGTGGAAAGAAATGGGGAAAAAGATAACCAAAAAAAAAAAAAAGCAGGATTTTGGAGGTTAACGAACTTATCAATAGAAGGGAAGATATTGCTGATGAAGGCAGTTACAATCCCAAAACTATCGTATTTAGCAAATGTGTTTTTTCCACCAAAGAAAATAGTAAGAAGAATTATAAGAAAGTGTTTTGTGTTCTTATAGGGTTCATAATGTGAAAAATTGGCAAGAAGGAAGGTAATGAAAATGGAGGGAAAGAGGTTCGAATATAGAAAGGGAGTTGACTTTAAGACACACAGCAACTGTTGTTAATATGACATTAAGTAAAATTGGGAAGTTAGCGGATATGATCAGATATCTGCTAGGAACAGAATTCAAAAAACAAAAGAGCCCAATTAAATAAGGAAATCCGAGTGCCATCTGCAGGGCAAGTGGCAGGAGGACTTTGGGCACGACATGAAAATACATAGAGGGGCGGTTAAAATATTAGGGATCCATTTTGGAGAGGAGAAGGAGGGAAGAAGAGACTGGAAGGAGATGGAAAGAAAGTTATACAAGCTCACAAGTCTCTGGAGGACTAGGAGACTAACATATGAGGGCAAAATTTTGCTAATTAAGTCAATAATTTTGCCCAGGCTCTTTTCTGGCAACAGTTTTTACGGACAAAATATATTCTAAGGAAAATCGAAAGACAATGTTTTTATTTTTTTGGGAGGTCTACAGATGAGAAGGTCGCAAGACAGAAAGTAAAGAAACAAAAAGGAAAGGGGGAGAAAGGTTTTCTGGACTTAAGGATCTTGTTAAGATTGAAATACACGGCCGTTTACATATCCTTGTTACAGAGCGGAAAGGGAGGGCAGCGGATTTAGCCAGGTACATGATGGGTGGTCATCTAAGAAGGTTTGGGCTTTATAAAACCCAGAACAAGAAACCATATGAGTTTAGATTACCCAAACTATACAGGAGGTTGATGGACTGTATCAAAGATTGTGGGCTTCAGCAGGATGAAAAGGACTTGTGGAGGAGGTGGAAAGAATTAGTGGAAAAGTAAGGGAAAGTGAGAAGCCAGTAAACATTACTGGGAAATCTAGAGAGGAATCTAAACTGATATGGGAAAGATTTGGGGGAAAGTTTCCAAATAATCAAGTAGCAGATATAGCCTGGCTGGCCGCCCATGAAGCACTAGAAACCAACCTGGCTTTAAGTAAAAGAAAGAATTTACAAGGGCCTAAATGTCCCAGGGACGGATGTAAAGAAAAAAAATAAGTCAGTATGGACATGCAATGTGGGACTGCCCCACAGTGGCAAGGATATGGAAGGAAGTAAGGCAGAGACACATAGTAGACATCAAGCTGGATAGAGACTTGGTGGTGTTTGGGAGGTCAGGGAAAAGAGAGGTCGGGAAGAAAGATTGGGACCGAATAAACGTGATAAAAGAAGTATTGTGGAAGGCAAGGTGTGCATACACAAATAAACAGAAAGTTTTTCCCAACAGAAAATAATTGGAATGGTTGTCCTTCATGCTGATCGCCTGTCTTTGCTGTTGGGCGGCTGTTTCTCATTCAGCATCCCGCCCAGTCCTACCCCTCCTGTTTCTCTTCCAGCCAATAAGCTCCAGCGATGGGTGGCTGGTTTGCATAAGAGCGAGGTGCACCTTGGGGTTGCTAGTGAAACCTGTCTAATCAAGGTGGTGAGGTCGGTGCAACCCCAACATCCGGTCACGGTGCACACGGGCGTCTGGGCAGCAGCTAGCTCCGCGCATGCGCGCTCCGAGGCCAAAGAAGCCCGAAGGATCCCGAAGAAGCCCGAAGGAGGCCGAAGGACCGAGTTCTCCCAGGGCGAGGCTCATCCATTGCACTTCGGGTGTGCTGACCCCTGCGATTTCCCCAAATGCGGGAAACTCGACTGCATAATTTGTGGTAGTGGGGACTGCGTTCGCGCTCTCCCTGATAGTCCTGGTTAAAAAACAGACTGAAAACATGCGTTTCAACTTATGGAAGTGGTGCTTGGGCGATTGTGAAGCAGGAGCCTGTGAGACAACGGCTCTGGGAGCTTTAAGCAATAAATAAAGAAGTTCCAAAATCAATCAATCAATCTGTCTGTCTGTCCATTTATTTATTTATTTTAAGGACCCCCCCAATAGAAAAATTATAATAAAAATAATATTAATTTAAATTAACTAATCAATGTATGTATTTATCTTAAGGACCCCACACACATAATAAAATAATAATATAAATAATCATTCATTATTTTTAGTGCCTCTTTACTGATTTTAAGCCGCTTTCCTTGCTGCCAAGAGCCCAGCTTCTGACACGGGTGGAAGGAGGAAAAGAAAAGACGAGGTGAAGGGCGACTCCTGCTGGCAGAAAGGCAAAAGCTTACAGCACTCGGTATTCCCAGTAAACGAGGGCTGCTCCTTTTTCTCTCCCCAAATATGCAACTTTGGAAGCCCTCTTTTCTGAACGACAGCCGTATGTTTTTTTTTTTTCTCCTTCCCTGTCTGTCTTCATTTTTTTTTTGCCATTCTTTTGAAATTTTTCGAATGTCTTTTGAATTAGAATGTACGTTGTCCTTCATGCTGATCCCCTTCTGTCGGCTCTCTCGCTCGCCACCCATTTAAGACCCCTGTTACCCGTTCCACCTCATGGATGGATGGATGGATGGATGGATACATAGATAGACAGATAGATCTCGTCCAGCTCTTCAGACGGGGAGCCTGCAACTTTACAAAGGGGGGCATCGTCCAGAAAGGACCAGCAACCTCGTGTCCTTGCTAACGTGCAATCCCACAGTGGCATGGGCGCAAAGCGTGAATATCGGCAAAGTTTCTTAGCAGCCTTTGTCGATTTTCACAAAGCATTCGACTCAGTTGTTCGAGCTTCCCTGTGGGAGTTCCTGAGACTTAGTGGGATTCCCCCTGAAGTTGCTGGATATCATGGCCAGCCCGTACACTGGTACTGTGAGTGGTGTGGAGACAGAACCTCTGTGTTTTTCCCAGTTGATTCTGTGGTTCGTCAGGGGTGTGTTCTTGCTCCTACTTTGTTCAGTGCTTGTATGGACTGGGTGTTGTGCAGGGTCATGGGGTTCAGCGGCTGTGGGGCATCTGTTGGAGAAGAAAGATTCATGAATATTGACTTTGCTGATGATGCTGTGATTGTCGTGGAGTCAATGGAGGCTCTGATCAGGGTGCTCAAGAGACTGAGTGAGGAGTCTGAGTGTCTGGGCTTGTGAGTGTCCTGGATGAAAACCAACAGCCAGGCCTTTAATGACCTCTTGGGCACAGATATCAGCAGTGTGTCTGTTTGCGGAGAGTGTGTTGACCTTGTTGAGTGGTTTACTTACCTTGGCAGTGACATTCATGTCCCTGGTGACTCTTCCTATGAAGTCAGTAGACAGATGGGGAGAGCTTGGTGGTTCATGAGGTCACTGGAAAGGGGTGTGTGGCGCTCCCAATATCTCTGCAAAAGAACGAAGGGCCAAGTCTTTAGAGTCCTGGTGCTTCCTTTCTTGCTATATGTTTGTGAGACATGGATGCTCCCCAGTGACCTGAGATGAAGACTGGACTCCTTTGGTACTGTGCCCCTTCGAGAATCCTTGGGTACCGCTGGTTTTACTTTGTGTTCCTCATGGAATCCGTTGGGGGAAATGGAAGGAAAAACCACTAGGAAGAATAAGGTTGTCAAATGTTGTGAAAGTATTGGGGTTAAGAATACAGAGAGGATGGAGTGGAAAGAAATGGGGAAAAAGATAACCAAAAAAAAAAAGCAGGATTTTGGAGGTTAACGAACTTATCAATAGAAGGGAAGATATTGCTGATGAAGGCAGTTACAATCCCAAAACTATCGTATTTAGCAAATGTGTTTTTTCCACCAAAGAAAATAGTAAGAAGAATTATAAGAAAGTGTTTTGTGTTCTTATAGGGTTCATAATGTGAAAAATTGGCAAGAAGGAAGGTAATGAAAATGGAGGGAAAGAGGTTCGAATATAGAAAGGGAGTTGACTTTAAGACACACAGCAACTGTTGTTAATATGACATTAAGTAAAATTGGGAAGTTAGCGGATATGATCAGATATCTGCTAGGAACAGAATTCAAAAAAGCAAAAGAGCCCAATTAAATAAGGAAATCCGAGTGCCATCTGCAGGGCAAGTGGCAGGAGGACTTTGGGCACGACATGAAAATACATAGAGGGGCGGTTAAAATATTAGGGATCCATTTTGGAGAGGAGAAGGAGGGAAGAAGAGACTGGAAGGAGATGGAAAGAAAGTTATACAAGCTCACAAGTCTCTGGAGGACTAGGAGACTAACATATGAGGGCAAAATTTTGCTAATTAAGTCAATAATTTTGCCCAGGCTCTTTTCTGGCAACAGTTTTTACGGACAAAATATATTCTAAGGAAAATCGAAAGACAATGTTTTTATTTTTTTGGGAGGTCTACAGATGAGAAGGTCGCAAGACAGAAAGTAAAGAAACAAAAAGGAAAGGGGGAGAAAGGTTTTCTGGACTTAAGGATCTTGTTAAGATTGAAATACACGGCCGTTTACATATCCTTGTTACAGAGCGGAAAGGGAGGGCAGCGGATTTAGCCAGGTACATGATGGGTGGTCATCTAAGAAGGTTTGGGCTTTATAAAACCCAGAACAAGAAACCATATGAGTTTAGATTACCCAAACTATACAGGAGGTTGATGGACTGTATCAAAGATTGTGGGCTTCAGCAGGATGAAAAGGACTTGTGGAGGAGGTGGAAAGAATTAGTGGAAAAGTAAGGGAAAGTGAGAAGCCAGTAAACATTACTGGGAAATCTAGAGAGGAATCTAAACTGATATGGGAAAGATTTGGGGGAAAGTTTCCAAATAATCAAGTAGCAGATATAGCCTGGCTGGCCGCCCATGAAGCACTAGAAACCAACCTGGCTTTAAGTAAAAGAAAGAATTTACAAGGGCCTAAATGTCCCAGGGACGGATGTAAAAGAAAAAAAATAAGTCAGTATGGACATGCAATGTGGGACTGCCCCACAGTGGCAAGGATATGGAAGGAAGTAAGGCAGAGACACATAGTAGACATCAAGCTGGATAGAGACTTGGTGGTGTTTGGGAGGTCAGGGAAAAGAGAGGTCGGGAAGAAAGATTGGGACCGAATAAACGTGATAAAAGAAGTATTGTGGAAGGCAAGGTGTGCATACACAAATAAACAGAAAGTTTTTTCCCAACAGAAAATAATTGGAATGATCAGAGAAAACCTCTCGTTTTATGAGAAAAACATCTCAACTTTGGAAGCCCTCTTTTCTAAACGACAGCCCTATGTTTTTTTTTTTCTCTCCTTCCCTGTCTGTCTTCATTTTTTTTTTTGCCATTCTTTTAAATTTGAATGTACGTTGTCCTTCATGCTGATCCCCTTCTGTCGTCTCTCGCTCTCGCCACCCATTTAAGACCCCCCTGTTCCCCGTTCCTCCTCATGGATGGATGGATGGATAGAAAGACAGATAGATCTCGTCCAGCTCTTCAGACGGGAGCCTGCAACTTTACAAAGGGGGCATCGTCCAGAAAGGACCAGCAGCCTCGTGTCCTTTCCAACCTGCAATCCCACAGTGGCATCAAAGGGAGGGCAAGCACCGGCTCAAGTCTCGAACGTGTACCCAGGGCTGCCCCAGATCACTCGGCTGCCAAAAGCCCAGCTTCTGATACGGGTGGAAGGAGGAAAAGAAAAAGACGAGGCGAAGGGCGACTCCTGCTGGCAGAAAGGCAAAAGCTTACGGCACTCGGTATTCCCAGGCGGTCTCCCATCCAAGTACTAACCGAGCCCGACTCTGCTTAGCTTCCGAGATCGGACGAGATCGGGCGTGTTCAGAGTGGTATGGCCGTAAACGAGGGCTGCTCGTTTTTCTCTCCCCAAATAGGCAACTGTGGAAGCCCTCTTTTCTAAACGACAGCCCTATGTTTTTTTTTTTTTCTCCTTCCCTGTCTGTCTTCATTTTTTTTTTTTTAATTGCCATTCTTTTGAAATTTTAAGTTATGTCTTTTGAATTAGAATGTGCGTTGTCCTTCATACTGATCCCCTTCTGTCGGCTCTCTCGCTCTCGCCACCCATTTAAGACTCCCCTGTTACCCGTTCCACCTCATGGATGGATGGATTGATGGATGGATGGATGGATGGATAGATAGACAGAGAGATCTCGTCCAGCTCATCAGACGGGGAGCCTGCAACTTTACAAAGGGGGGCATCTTCCAGAAAGAACCAGCAACCTCGTATCCTTGCTAACGTGCAATCCCACAGTGGCATCAAAGGGAGGGCAAGCACCGGCTCAAGTCTCGAACGTGTACCCAGCGCTGCCCCAGATCACTCGGCGGCCTCGGCGCAGGTCTTCCCGAGGGTGCTCTGCTGCCGTGTGCGAGCGCCCACGCCGAGGGCTTCTTCCTCTCGGTCTCCGGAGCGCAGGGTCGCCTTCCTCTTTCGCAGCTTTGCCTCCTGCCTCCTGTCTGCCGCCTGCCGCCTGTCTTTGCTGTTGGGCGGCTGTTTCTCATTCAGCATCCCGCCCAGTCCTACCCCTCCTGTTTCTCTTCCAGCCAATAAGCTCCAGCGATGGGTGGCTGGTTTGCATAAGAGCGAGGTGCACCTTGGGGTTGCTAGTGAAACCTGTCTAATCAAGGTGGTGAGGTCGGTGCAACCCCAACATCCGGGTCACGGTGCACACGGGCGTCTGGGCAGCAGCTAGCTCCCGCGCATGCGCGCTCCCGAGGCCAAAGAAGCCCGAAGGATCCCGAAGAAGCCCGAAGGAGGCCGAAGGACCGAGGACTGTGCTGGGGAAAACCTCCCGCCGCCGAGCGATGAAGCCGAGGAAGTGGGAGGATGAGCGCCGGGCTGTACAACTCATACTTACCTGGCAGGGGAGATACCATGATCACTAAGGTGGTTCTCCCAGGGCGAGGCTCATCCATTGCACTCCGGGTGTGCTGACCCCTGCGATTTCCCCAAATGCGGGAAACTCGACTGCATAATTTGTGGTAGTGGGGGACTGCGTTCGCGCTCTCCCTGATAGTCCTGGTTCAAAAAACAGACTGAAAACATGCGTTTCAACTTATGGAAGTGGTGCTTGGGCGATTGTGAAGCAGGAGCCTGTGAGACAACGGCTCTGGGAGCTTTAAGCAATAAATAAAGAAGTTCCAAAAATCAATCAATCAATCTGTCTGTCTGTCCATTTATTTATTTATTTTAAGGACCCCGCAATAGAAAAATTATAATAAAAATAATATTAATTTAAATTAACTAATCAATGTATGTATTTATCTTAAGGACCCCCCCACACACATAATAAAATAATAATATAAATAATCATTCATTATTTTTAGTGCCTCTTTACTGATTTTAAGCCGCTTTCCTTGCTGCCAAGAGCCCAGCTTCTGACACGGGTGGAAGGAGGAAAAGAAAAGACGAGGTGAAGGGCGACTCCTGCTGGCAGAAAGGCAAAAGCTTACAGCACTCGGTATTCCCAGTAAACGAGGGCTGCTCCTTTTTCTCTCCCCAAATATGCAACTTTGGAAGCCCTCTTTTCTGAACGACAGCCGTATGTTTTTTTTTTTCACTCCTTCCCTGTCTGTCTTCATTTTTTTTTTGCCATTCTTTTGAAATTTTTCGAATGTCTTTTGAATTAGAATGTACGTTGTCCTTCATGCTGATCCCCTTCTGTCGGCTCTCTCGCTCTCGCCACCCATTTAAGACCCCCCTGTTACCCGTTCGCTCCACCTCATGGACGGATGGATGGATGGATGGATGGATACATAGATAGACAGATAGATCTCGTCCAGCTCTTCAGACGGGAGCCTGCAACTTTACAAAGGGGGCATCGTCCAGAAAGGACCAGCAACCTCGTGTCCTTGCTAAGCGTGCAATCCCACAGTGGCATGGGCGCAAGCGTGAATATCGGCAAAGTTTCTTAGCAGCCTTTGTCGATTTTCACAAAGCATTCGACTCAGTTGTTCGAGCTTCCCTGTGGGAGTTCCTGAGACTTAGTGGGATTCCCCCTGAAGTTGCTGGATATCATGGCCAGCCCGTACACTGGTACTGTGAGTGGTGTGGAGACAGAACCTCTGTGTTTTTCCCAGTTGATTCTGTGGTTCGTCAGGGGTGTGTTCTTGCTCCTACTTTGTTCAGTGCTTGTATGGACTGGGTGTTGTGCAGGGTCATGGGGTTCAGCGGCTGTGGGGCATCTGTTGGAGAAGAAAGATTCATGAATATTGACTTTGCTGATGATGCTGTGATTGTCGTGGAGTCAATGGAGGCTCTGATCAGGGTGCTCAAGAGACTGAGTGAGGAGTCTGAGTGTCTGGGCTTGTGAGTGTCCTGGATGAAAACCAACAGCCAGGCCTTTAATGACCTCTTGGGCACAGATATCAGCAGTGTGTCTGTTTGCGGAGAGTGTGTTGACCTTGTTGAGTGGTTTACTTACCTTGGCAGTGACATTCATGTCCCTGGTGACTCTTCCTATGAAGTCAGTAGACAGATGGGGAGAGCTTGGTGGTTCATGAGGTCACTGGAAAGGGGTGTGTGGCGCTCCCAATATCTCTGCAAAAGAACGAAGGGCCAAGTCTTTAGAGTCCTGGTGCTTCCTTTCTTGCTATATGTTTGTGAGACATGGATGCTCCCCAGTGACCTGAGATGAAGACTGGACTCCTTTGGTACTGTGCCCCTTCGGAGAATCCTTGGGTACCGCTGGTTTTACTTTGTGTTCCTCATGGAATCCGTTGGGGGAAATGGAAGGAAAAACCACTAGGAAGAATAAGGTTGTCAAATGTTGTGAAAGTATTGGGGTTAAGAATACAGAGAGGATGGAGTGGAAAGAAATGGGGAAAAAAGATAACCAAAAAAAAAAAGCAGGATTTTGGAGGTTAACGAACTTATCAATAGAAGGGAAGATATTGCTGATGAAGGCAGTTACAATCCCAAAACTATCGTATTTAGCAAATGTGTTTTTTCCACCAAAGAAAATAGTAAGAAGAATTATAAGAAAGTGTTTTGTGTTCTTATAGGGTTCATAATGTGAAAAATTGGCAAGAAGGAAGGTAATGAAAATGGAGGGAAAGAGGTTCGAATATAGAAAGGGAGTTGACTTTAAGACACACAGCAACTGTTGTTAATATGACATTAAGTAAAATTGGGAAGTTAGCGGATATGATCAGATATCTGCTAGGAACAGAATTCAAAAAGCAAAAGAGCCCAATTAAATAAGGAAATCCGAGTGCCATCTGCAGGGCAAGTGGCAGGAGGACTTTGGGCACGACATGAAAATACATAGAGGGGCGGTTAAAATATTAGGGATCCATTTTGGAGAGGAGAAGGAGGGAAGAAGAGACTGGAAGGAGATGGAAAGAAAGTTATACAAGCTCACAAGTCTCTGGAGGACTAGGAGACTAACATATGAGGGCAAAATTTTGCTAATTAAGTCAATAATTTTGCCCAGGCTCTTTTCTGGCAACAGTTTTTACGGACAAAATATATTCTAAGGAAAATCGAAAGACAATGTTTTTATTTTTTTGGGAGGTCTACAGATGAGAAGGTCGCAAGACAGAAAGTAAAGAAACAAAAAAGGAAAGGGGGAGAAAGGTTTTCTGGACTTAAGGATCTTGTTAAGATTGAAATACACGGCCGTTTACATATCCTTGTTACAGAGCGGAAAGGGAGGGCAGCGGATTTAGCCAGGTACATGATGGGTGGTCATCTAAGAAGGTTTGGGCTTTATAAAACCCAGAACAAGAAACCATATGAGTTTAGATTACCCAAACTATACAGGAGGTTGATGGACTGTATCAAAGATTGTGGGCTTCAGCAGGATGAAAAGGACTTGTGGAGGAGGTGGAAAGAATTAGTGGAAAAGTAAGGGAAAGTGAGAAGCCAGTAAACATTACTGGGAAATCTAGAGAGGAATCTAAACTGATATGGGAAAGATTTGGGGGAAAGTTTCCAAATAATCAAGTAGCAGATATAGCCTGGCTGGCCGCCCATGAAGCACTAGAAACCAACCTGGCTTTAAGTAAAAGAAAGAATTTACAAGGGCCTAAATGTCCCAGGGACGGATGTAAAAGAAAAAAAAATAAGTCAGTATGGACATGCAATGTGGGACTGCCCCACAGTGGCAAGGATATGGAAGGAAGTAAGGCAGAGACACATAGTAGACATCAAGCTGGATAGAGACTTGGTGGTGTTTGGGAGGTCAGGGAAAAGAGAGGTCGGGAAGAAAGATTGGGACCGAATAAACGTGATAAAAGAAGTATTGTGGAAGGCAAGGTGTGCATACACAAATAAACAGAAAGTTTTTCCCAACAGAAAATAATTGGAATGATCAGAGAAAACCTCTCGTTTTATGAGAAAAACATCTCAACTTTGGAAGCCCTCTTTTCTAAACGACAGCCCTATGTTTTTTTTTTTCTCTCCTTCCCTGTCTGTCTTCATTTTTTTTTTTGCCATTCTTTTAAATTTGAATGTACGTTGTCCTTCATGCTGATCCCCTTCTGTCGGCTCTCTCGCTCTCGCCACCCATTTAAGACCCCCCTGTTCCCCGTTCCTCCTCATGGATGGATGGATGGATAGAAAGACAGATAGATCTCGTCCAGCTCTTCAGACGGGAGCCTGCAACTTTACAAAGGGGGCATCGTCCAGAAAGGACCAGCAGCCTCGTGTCCTTTCCAACCTGCAATCCCACAGTGGCATCAAAGGGAGGGCAAGCACCGGCTCAAGTCTCGAACGTGTACCCAGGGCTGCCCCAGATCACTCGGCTGCCAAAAGCCCAGCTTCTGATACGGGTGGAAGGAGGAAAAGAAAAAGACGAGGCGAAGGGCGACTCCTGCTGGCAGAAAGGCAAAAGCTTACGGCACTCGGTATTCCCAGGCGGTCTCCCATCCAAGTACTAACCGAGCCCGACTCTGCTTAGCTTCCGAGATCGGACGAGATCGGGCGTGTTCAGAGTGGTATGGCCGTAAACGAGGGCTGCTCGTTTTCTCTCCCAAATAGGCAACTGTGGAAGCCCTCTTTTCTAAACGACAGCCCTATGTTTTTTTTTTTTTCTCCTTCCCTGTCTGTCTTCATTTTTTTTTTTTAATTGCCATTCTTTTGAAATTTTAAGTTATGTCTTTTGAATTAGAATGTGCGTTGTCCTTCATACTGATCCCCTTCTGTCGGCTCTCTCGCTCTCGCCACCCATTTAAGACTCCCCTGTTACCCGTTCCACCTCATGGATGGATGGATTGATGGATGGATGGATGGATGGATAGATAGACAGAGAGATCTCGTCCAGCTCATCAGACGGGGAGCCTGCAACTTTACAAAGGGGGGCATCTTCCAGAAAGAACCAGCAACCTCGTATCCTTGCTAACGTGCAATCCCACAGTGGCATCAAAGGGAGGGCAAGCACCGGCTCAAGTCTCGAACGTGTACCCAGCGCTGCCCCAGATCACTCGGCGGCCTCGGCGCAGGTCTTCCCGAGGGTGCTCTGCTGCCGTGTGCGAGCGCCCACGCCGAGGGCTTCTTCCTCTCGGTCTCCGGAGCGCAGGGTCGCCTTCCTCTTTCGCAGCTTTGCCTCCTGCCTCCTGTCTGCCGCCTGCCGCCTGTCTTTGCTGTTGGGCGGCTGTTTCTCATTCAGCATCCCGCCCAGTCCTACCCCTCCTGTTTCTCTTCCAGCCAATAAGCTCCAGCGATGGGTGGCTGGTTTGCATAAGAGCGAGGTGCACCTTGGGGTTGCTAGTGAAACCTGTCTAATCAAGGTGGTGAGGTCGGTGCAACCCCAACATCCGGGTCACGGTGCACACGGGCGTCTGGGCAGCAGCTAGCTCCCGCGCATGCGCGCTCCCGAGGCCAAAGAAGCCCGAAGGATCCCGAAGAAGCCCGAAGGAGGCCGAAGGACCGAGGACTGTGCTGGGGAAAACCTCCCGCCGCCGAGCGATGAAGCCGAGGAAGTGGGAGGATGAGCGCCGGGCTGTACAACTCATACTTACCTGGCAGGGGAGATACCATGATCACTAAGGTGGTTCTCCCAGGGCGAGGCTCATCCATTGCACTCCGGGTGTGCTGACCCCTGCGATTTCCCCAAATGCGGGAAACTCGACTGCATAATTTGTGGTAGTGGGGGACTGCGTTCGCGCTCTCCCTGATAGTCCTGGTTCAAAAACAGACTGAAAACATGCGTTTCAACTTATGGAAGTGGTGCTTGGGCGATTGTGAAGCAGGAGCCTGTGAGACAACGGCTCTGGGAGCTTTAAGCAATAAATAAAGAAGTTCCAAAAATCAATCAATCAATCTGTCTGTCTGTCCATTTATTTATTTATTTTAAGGACCCCCGCCCAATAGAAAAATTATAATAAAAATAATATTAATTTAAATTAACTAATCAATGTATGTATTTATCTTAAGGACCCCCCCACACACATAATAAAATAATAATATAAATAATCATTCATTATTTTTAGTGCCTCTTTACTGATTTTAAGCCGCTTTCCTTGCTGCCAAGAGCCCAGCTTCTGACACGGGTGGAAGGAGGAAAAGAAAAGACGAGGTGAAGGGCGACTCCTGCTGGCAGAAAGGCAAAAGCTTACAGCACTCGGTATTCCCAGTAAACGAGGGCTGCTCCTTTTTCTCTCCCCAAATATGCAACTTTGGAAGCCCTCTTTTCTGAACGACAGCCGTATGTTTTTTTTTTTCACTCCTTCCCTGTCTGTCTTCATTTTTTTTTTGCCATTCTTTTGAAATTTTTCGAATGTCTTTTGAATTAGAATGTACGTTGTCCTTCATGCTGATCCCCTTCTGTCGGCTCTCTCGCTCTCGCCACCCATTTAAGACCCCCCTGTTACCCGTTCCACCTCATGGACGGATGGATGGATGGATGGATGGATACATAGATAGACAGATAGATCTCGTCCAGCTCTTCAGACGGGGAGCCTGCAACTTTACAAAGGGGGCATCGTCCAGAAAGGACCAGCAACCTCGTGTCCTTGCTAGCGTGCAATCCCACAGTGGCATGGGCGCAAGCGTGAATATCGGCAAAGTTTCTTAGCAGCCTTTGTCGATTTTCACAAAGCATTCGACTCAGTTGTTCGAGCTTCCCTGTGGGAGTTCCTGAGACTTAGTGGGATTCCCCCTGAAGTTGCTGGATATCATGGCCAGCCCGTACACTGGTACTGTGAGTGGTGTGGAGACAGAACCTCTGTGTTTTTCCCAGTTGATTCTGTGGTTCGTCAGGGGTGTGTTCTTGCTCCTACTTTGTTCAGTGCTTGTATGGACTGGGTGTTGTGCAGGGTCATGGGGTTCAGCGGCTGTGGGGCATCTGTTGGAGAAGAAAGATTCATGAATATTGACTTTGCTGATGATGCTGTGATTGTCGTGGAGTCAATGGAGGCTCTGATCAGGGTGCTCAAGAGACTGAGTGAGGAGTCTGAGTGTCTGGGCTTGTGAGTGTCCTGGATGAAAACCAACAGCCAGGCCTTTAATGACCTCTTGGGCACAGATATCAGCAGTGTGTCTGTTTGCGGAGAGTGTGTTGACCTTGTTGAGTGGTTTACTTACCTTGGCAGTGACATTCATGTCCCTGGTGACTCTTCCTATGAAGTCAGTAGACAGATGGGGAGAGCTTGGTGGTTCATGAGGTCACTGGAAAGGGGTGTGTGGCGCTCCCAATATCTCTGCAAAAGAACGAAGGGCCAAGTCTTTAGAGTCCTGGTGCTTCCTTTCTTGCTATATGTTTGTGAGACATGGATGCTCCCCAGTGACCTGAGATGAAGACTGGACTCCTTTGGTACTGTGCCCCTTCGAGAATCCTTGGGTACCGCTGGTTTTACTTTGTGTTCCTCATGGAATCCGTTGGGGGAAATGGAAGGAAAAACCACTAGGAAGAATAAGGTTGTCAAATGTTGTGAAAGTATTGGGGTTAAGAATACAGAGAGGATGGAGTGGAAAGAAATGGGGAAAAAGATAACCAAAAAAAAAAGCAGGATTTTGGAGGTTAACGAACTTATCAATAGAAGGGAAGATATTGCTGATGAAGGCAGTTACAATCCCAAAACTATCGTATTTAGCAAATGTGTTTTTTCCACCAAAGAAAATAGTAAGAAGAATTATAAGAAAGTGTTTTGTGTTCTTATAGGGTTCATAATGTGAAAAATTGGCAAGAAGGAAGGTAATGAAAATGGAGGGAAAGAGGTTCGAATATAGAAAGGGAGTTGACTTTAAGACACACAGCAACTGTTGTTAATATGACATTAAGTAAAATTGGGAAGTTAGCGGATATGATCAGATATCTGCTAGGAACAGAATTCAAAAAAGCAAAAGAGCCCAATTAAATAAGGAAATCCGAGTGCCATCTGCAGGGCAAGTGGCAGGAGGACTTTGGGCACGACATGAAAATACATAGAGGGGCGGTTAAAATATTAGGGATCCATTTTGGAGAGGAGAAGGAGGGAAGAAGAGACTGGAAGGAGATGGAAAGAAAGTTATACAAGCTCACAAGTCTCTGGAGGACTAGGAGACTAACATATGAGGGCAAAATTTTGCTAATTAAGTCAATAATTTTGCCCAGGCTCTTTTCTGGCAACAGTTTTTACGGACAAAATATATTCTAAGGAAAATCGAAAGACAATGTTTTTATTTTTTTGGGAGGTCTACAGATGAGAAGGTCGCAAGACAGAAAGTAAAGAAACAAAAAGGAAAGGGGGAGAAAGGTTTTCTGGACTTAAGGATCTTGTTAAGATTGAAATACACGGCCGTTTACATATCCTTGTTACAGAGCGGAAAGGGAGGGCAGCGGATTTAGCCAGGTACATGATGGGTGGTCATCTAAGAAGGTTTGGGCTTTATAAAACCCAGAACAAGAAACCATATGAGTTTAGATTACCCAAACTATACAGGAGGTTGATGGACTGTATCAAAGATTGTGGGCTTCAGCAGGATGAAAAGGACTTGTGGAGGAGGTGGAAAAAAAGTAAGGGAAAGTGAGAAGCCAGTAAACATTACTGGGAAATCTAGAGAGGAATCTAAACTGATATGGGAAAGATTTGGGGGAAAGTTTCCAAATAATCAAGTAGCAGATATAGCCTGGCTGGCCGCCCATGAAGCACTAGAAACCAACCTGGCTTTAAGTAAAAGAAAGAATTTACAAGGGCCTAAATGTCCCAGGGACGGATGTAAAAGAAAAAAAAATAAGTCAGTATGGACATGCAATGTGGGACTGCCCCACAGTGGCAAGGATATGGAAGGAAGTAAGGCAGAGACACATAGTAGACATCAAGCTGGATAGAGACTTGGTGGTGTTTGGGAGGTCAGGGAAAAGAGAGGTCGGGAAGAAAGATTGGGACCGAATAAACGTGATAAAAGAAGTATTGTGGAAGGCAAGGTGTGCATACACAAATAAACAGAAAGTTTTTTCCCAACAGAAAATAATTGGAATGATCAGAGAAAACCTCTCGTTTTATGAGAAAAACATCTCAACTTTGGAAGCCCTCTTTTCTAAACGACAGCCCTATGTTTTTATTTTTTCTCTCCTTCCCTGTCTGTCTTCATTTTTTTTTTTGCCATTCTTTTAAATTTGAATGTACGTTGTCCTTCATGCTGATCCCCTTCTGTCGGCTCTCTCGCTCTCGCCACCCATTTAAGACCCCCCTGTTCCCCGTTCCTCCTCATGGATGGATGGATGGATAGAAAGACAGATAGATCTCGTCCAGCTCTTCAGACGGGAGCCTGCAACTTTACAAAGGGGGCATCGTCCAGAAAGGACCAGCAGCCTCGTGTCCTTTCCAACCTGCAATCCCACAGTGGCATCAAAGGGAGGGCAAGCACCGGCTCAAGTCTCGAACGTGTACCCAGGGCTGCCCCAGATCACTCGGCTGCCAAAAGCCCAGCTTCTGATACGGGTGGAAGGAGGAAAAGAAAAAGACGAGGCGAAGGGCGACTCCTGCTGGCAGAAAGGCAAAAGCTTACGGCACTCGGTATTCCCAGGCGGTCTCCCATCCAAGTACTAACCGAGCCCGACTCTGCTTAGCTTCCGAGATCGGACGAGATCGGGCGTGTTCAGAGTGGTATGGCCGTAAACGAGGGCTGCTCGTTTTCTCTCCCAAATAGGCAACTGTGGAAGCCCTCTTTTCTAAACGACAGCCCTATGTTTTTTTTTTTTTCTCCTTCCCTGTCTGTCTTCATTTTTTTTTTTAATTGCCATTCTTTTGAAATTTTAAGTTATGTCTTTTGAATTAGAATGTGCGTTGTCCTTCATACTGATCCCCTTCTGTCGGCTCTCTCGCTCTCGCCACCCATTTAAGACTCCCCTGTTACCCGTTCCACCTCATGGATGGATGGATTGATGGATGGATGGATGGATGGATAGATAGACAGAGAGATCTCGTCCAGCTCATCAGACGGGGAGCCTGCAACTTTACAAAGGGGGGCATCTTCCAGAAAGAACCAGCAACCTCGTATCCTTGCTAACGTGCAATCCCACAGTGGCATCAAAGGGAGGGCAAGCACCGGCTCAAGTCTCGAACGTGTACCCAGCGCTGCCCCAGATCACTCGGCGGCCTCGGCGCAGGTCTTCCCGAGGGTGCTCTGCTGCCGTGTGCGAGCGCCCACGCCGAGGGCTTCTTCCTCTCGGTCTCCGGAGCGCAGGGTCGCCTTCCTCTTTCGCAGCTTTGCCTCCTGCCTCCTGTCTGCCGCCTGCCGCCTGTCTTTGCTGTTGGGCGGCTGTTTCTCATTCAGCATCCCGCCCAGTCCTACCCCTCCTGTTTCTCTTCCAGCCAATAAGCTCCAGCGATGGGTGGCTGGTTTGCATAAGAGCGAGGTGCACCTTGGGGTTGCTAGTGAAACCTGTCTAATCAAGGTGGTGAGGTCGGTGCAACCCCAACATCCGGTCACGGTGCACACGGGCGTCTGGGCAGCAGCTAGCTCCCGCGCATGCGCGCTCCCGAGGCCAAAGAAGCCCGAAGGATCCCGAAGAAGCCCGAAGGAGGCCGAAGGACCGAGGACTGTGCTGGGGAAAACCTCCCGCCGCCGAGCGATGAAGCCGAGGAAGTGGGAGGATGAGCGCCGGGCTGTACAACTCATACTTACCTGGCAGGGGAGATACCATGATCACTAAGGTGGTTCTCCCAGGGCGAGGCTCATCCATTGCACTCCGGGTGTGCTGACCCCTGCGATTTCCCCAAATGCGGGAAACTCGACTGCATAATTTGTGGTAGTGGGGGACTGCGTTCGCGCTCTCCCTGATAGTCCTGGTTCAAAAAACAGACTGAAAACATGCGTTTCAACTTATGGAAGTGGTGCTTGGGCGATTGTGAAGCAGGAGCCTGTGAGACAACGGCTCTGGGAGCTTTAAGCAATAAATAAAGAAGTTCCAAAAATCAATCAATCAATCTGTCTGTCTGTCCATTTATTTATTTATTTTAAGGACCCCCGCCCAATAGAAAAATTATAATAAAAATAATATTAATTTAAATTAACTAATCAATGTATGTATTTATCTTAAGGACCCCCCCACACACATAATAAAATAATAATATAAATAATCATTCATTATTTTTAGTGCCTCTTTACTGATTTTAAGCCGCTTTCCTTGCTGCCAAGAGCCCAGCTTCTGACACGGGTGGAAGGAGGAAAAGAAAAGACGAGGTGAAGGGCGACTCCTGCTGGCAGAAAGGCAAAAGCTTACAGCACTCGGTATTCCCAGTAAACGAGGGCTGCTCCTTTTTCTCTCCCCAAATATGCAACTTTGGAAGCCCTCTTTTCTGAACGACAGCCGTATGTTTTTTTTTTTCACTCCTTCCCTGTCTGTCTTCATTTTTTTTTTGCCATTCTTTTGAAATTTTTCGAATGTCTTTTGAATTAGAATGTACGTTGTCCTTCATGCTGATCCCCTTCTGTCGGCTCTCTCGCTCTCGCCACCCATTTAAGACCCCCCTGTTACCCGTTCCACCTCATGGACGGATGGATGGATGGATGGATGGATACATAGATAGACAGATAGATCTCGTCCAGCTCTTCAGACGGGGAGCCTGCAACTTTACAAAGGGGGCATCGTCCAGAAAGGACCAGCAACCTCGTGTCCTTGCTAAGCGTGCAATCCCACAGTGGCATGGGCGCAAAGCGTGAATATCGGCAAAGTTTCTTAGCAGCCTTTGTCGATTTTCACAAAGCATTCGACTCAGTTGTTCGAGCTTCCCTGTGGGAGTTCCTGAGACTTAGTGGGATTCCCCCTGAAGTTGCTGGATATCATGGCCAGCCCGTACACTGGTACTGTGAGTGGTGTGGAGACAGAACCTCTGTGTTTTTCCCAGTTGATTCTGTGGTTCGTCAGGGGTGTGTTCTTGCTCCTACTTTGTTCAGTGCTTGTATGGACTGGGTGTTGTGCAGGGTCATGGGGTTCAGCGGCTGTGGGGCATCTGTTGGAGAAGAAAGATTCATGAATATTGACTTTGCTGATGATGCTGTGATTGTCGTGGAGTCAATGGAGGCTCTGATCAGGGTGCTCAAGAGACTGAGTGAGGAGTCTGAGTGTCTGGGCTTGTGAGTGTCCTGGATGAAAACCAACAGCCAGGCCTTTAATGACCTCTTGGGCACAGATATCAGCAGTGTGTCTGTTTGCGGAGAGTGTGTTGACCTTGTTGAGTGGTTTACTTACCTTGGCAGTGACATTCATGTCCCTGGTGACTCTTCCTATGAAGTCAGTAGACAGATGGGGAGAGCTTGGTGGTTCATGAGGTCACTGGAAAGGGGTGTGTGGCGCTCCCAATATCTCTGCAAAAGAACGAAGGGCCAAGTCTTTAGAGTCCTGGTGCTTCCTTTCTTGCTATATGTTTGTGAGACATGGATGCTCCCCAGTGACCTGAGATGAAGACTGGACTCCTTTGGTACTGTGCCCCTTCGGAGAATCCTTGGGTACCGCTGGTTTTACTTTGTGTTCCTCATGGAATCCGTTGGGGGAAATGGAAGGAAAAACCACTAGGAAGAATAAGGTTGTCAAATGTTGTGAAAGTATTGGGGTTAAGAATACAGAGAGGATGGAGTGGAAAGAAATGGGGAAAAAGATAACCAAAAAAAAAAGCAGGATTTTGGAGGTTAACGAACTTATCAATAGAAGGGAAGATATTGCTGATGAAGGCAGTTACAATCCCAAAACTATCGTATTTAGCAAATGTGTTTTTTCCACCAAAGAAAATAGTAAGAAGAATTATAAGAAAGTGTTTTGTGTTCTTATAGGGTTCATAATGTGAAAAATTGGCAAGAAGGAAGGTAATGAAAATGGAGGGAAAGAGGTTCGAATATAGAAAGGGAGTTGACTTTAAGACACACAGCAACTGTTGTTAATATGACATTAAGTAAAATTGGGAAGTTAGCGGATATGATCAGATATCTGCTAGGAACAGAATTCAAAAAAGCAAAAGAGCCCAATTAAATAAAAAGAAATCCGAGTGCCATCTGCAGGGCAAGTGGCAGGAGGACTTTGGGCACGACATGAAAATACATAGAGGGGCGGTTAAAATATTAGGGATCCATTTTGGAGAGGAGAAGGAGGGAAGAAGAGACTGGAAGGAGATGGAAAGAAAGTTATACAAGCTCACAAGTCTCTGGAGGACTAGGAGACTAACATATGAGGGCAAAATTTTGCTAATTAAGTCAATAATTTTGCCCAGGCTCTTTTCTCGCAACAGTTTTTACGGACAAAATATATTCTAAGGAAAATCGAAAGACAATGTTTTTATTTTTTTGGGAGGTCTACAGATGAGAAGGTCGCAAGACAGAAAGTAAAGAAACAAAAAAGGAAAGGGGGAGAAAGGTTTTCTGGACTTAAGGATCTTGTTAAGATTGAAATACACGGCCGTTTACATATCCTTGTTACAGAGCGGAAAGGGAGGGCAGCGGATTTAGCCAGGTACATGATGGGTGGTCATCTAAGAAGGTTTGGGCTTTATAAAACCCAGAACAAGAAACCATATGAGTTTAGATTACCCAAACTATACAGGAGGTTGATGGACTGTATCAAAGATTGTGGGCTTCAGCAGGATGAAAAGGACTTGTGGAGGAGGTGGAAAGAATTAGTGGAAAAGTAAGGAAAGTGAGAAGCCAGTAAACATTACTGGGAAATCTAGAGAGGAATCTAAACTGATATGGGAAAGATTTGGGGGAAAGTTTCCAAATAATCAAGTAGCAGATATAGCCTGGCTGGCCGCCCATGAAGCACTAGAAACCAACCTGGCTTTAAGTAAAAGAAAGAATTTACAAGGGCCTAAATGTCCCAGGGACGGATGTAAAAGAAAAAAAAATAAGTCAGTATGGACATGCAATGTGGGACTGCCCCACAGTGGCAAGGATATGGAAGGAAGTAAGGCAGAGACACATAGTAGACATCAAGCTGGATAGAGACTTGGTGGTGTTTGGGAGGTCAGGGAAAAGAGAGGTCGGGAAGAAAGATTGGGACCGAATAAACGTGATAAAAGAAGTATTGTGGAAGGCAAGGTGTGCATACACAAATAAACAGAAAGTTTTTTCCCAACAGAAAATAATTGGAATGATCAGAGAAAACCTCTCGTTTTATGAGAAAAAAATCTCAACTTTGGAAGCCCTCTTTTCTAAACGACAGCCCTATGTTTTTATTTTTTCTCTCCTTCCCCTGTCTGTCTTCATTTTTTTTTTTGCCATTCTTTTAAATTTGAATGTACGTTGTCCTTCATGCTGATCCCCTTCTGTCGGCTCTCTCGCTCTCGCCACCCATTTAAGACCCCCCTGTTCCCCGTTCCTCCTCATGGATGGATGGATGGATAGAAAGACAGATAGATCTCGTCCAGCTCTTCAGACGGGAGCCTGCAACTTTACAAAGGGGGCATCGTCCAGAAAGGACCAGCAGCCTCGTGTCCTTTCCAACCTGCAATCCCACAGTGGCATCAAAGGGAGGGCAAGCACCGGCTCAAGTCTCGAACGTGTACCCAGGGCTGCCCCAGATCACTCGGCTGCCAAAAGCCCAGCTTCTGATACGGGTGGAAGGAGGAAAAGAAAAAGACGAGGCGAAGGGCGACTCCTGCTGGCAGAAAGGCAAAAGCTTACGGCACTCGGTATTCCCAGGCGGTCTCCCATCCAAGTACTAACCGAGCCCGACTCTGCTTAGCTTCCGAGATCGGACGAGATCGGGCGTGTTCAGAGTGGTATGGCCGTAAACGAGGGCTGCTCGTTTTTCTCCCCAAATAGGCAACTGTGGAAGCCCTCTTTTCTAAACGACAGCCCTATGTTTTTTTTTTTCTCCTTCCCTGTCTGTCTTCATTTTTTTTTTTTAATTGCCATTCTTTTGAAATTTTAAGTTATGTCTTTTGAATTAGAATGTGCGTTGTCCTTCATACTGATCCCCTTCTGTCGGCTCTCTCGCTCTCGCCACCCATTTAAGACTCCCCTGTTACCCGTTCCACCTCATGGATGGATGGATTGATGGATGGATGGATGGATGGATAGATAGACAGAGAGATCTCGTCCAGCTCATCAGACGGGGAGCCTGCAACTTTACAAAGGGGGGCATCTTCCAGAAAGAACCAGCAACCTCGTATCCTTGCTAACGTGCAATCCCACAGTGGCATCAAAGGGAGGGCAAGCACCGGCTCAAGTCTCGAACGTGTACCCAGCGCTGCCCCAGATCACTCGGCGGCCTCGGCGCAGGTCTTCCCGAGGGTGCTCTGCTGCCGTGTGCGAGCGCCCACGCCGAGGGCTTCTTCCTCTCGGTCTCCGGAGCGCAGGGTCGCCTTCCTCTTTCGCAGCTTTGCCTCCTGCCTCCTGTCTGCCGCCTGCCGCCTGTCTTTGCTGTTGGGCGGCTGTTTCTCATTCAGCATCCCGCCCAGTCCTACCCCTCCTGTTTCTCTTCCAGCCAATAAGCTCCAGCGATGGGTGGCTGGTTTGCATAAGAGCGAGGTGCACCTTGGGGTTGCTAGTGAAACCTGTCTAATCAAGGTGGTGAGGTCGGTGCAACCCCAACATCCGGGTCACGGTGCACACGGGCGTCTGGGCAGCAGCTAGCTCCCGCGCATGCGCGCTCCCGAGGCCAAAGAAGCCCGAAGGATCCCGAAGAAGCCCGAAGGAGGCCGAAGGACCGAGGACTGTGCTGGGGAAAACCTCCCGCCGCCGAGCGATGAAGCCGAGGAAGTGGGAGGATGAGCGCCGGGCTGTACAACTCATACTTACCTGGCAGGGGAGATACCATGATCACTAAGGTGGTTCTCCCAGGGCGAGGCTCATCCATTGCACTCCGGGTGTGCTGACCCCTGCGATTTCCCCAAATGCGGGAAACTCGACTGCATAATTTGTGGTAGTGGGGGACTGCGTTCGCGCTCTCCCCTGATAATCCTGGTTCAAAAAACAGACTGAAAACATGCGTTTCAACTTATGGAAGTGGTGCTTGGGCGATTGTGAAGCAGGAGCCTGTGAGACAACGGCTCTGGGAGCTTTAAGCAATAAATAAAGAAGTTCCAAAAATCAATCAATCAATCTGTCTGTCTGTCCATTTATTTATTTATTTTAAGGACCCCCGCCCAATAGAAAAATTATAATAAAAATAATATTAATTTAAATTAACTAATCAATGTATGTATTTATCTTAAGGACCCCCCCACACACATAATAAAATAATAATATAAATAATCATTCATTATTTTTAGTGCCTCTTTACTGATTTTAAGCCGCTTTCCTTGCTGCCAAGAGCCCAGCTTCTGACACGGGTGGAAGGAGGAAAAGAAAAGACGAGGTGAAGGGCGACTCCTGCTGGCAGAAAGGCAAAAGCTTACAGCACTCGGTATTCCCAGTAAACGAGGGCTGCTCCTTTTTCTCTCCCCAAATATGCAACTTTGGAAGCCCTCTTTTCTGAACGACAGCCGTATGTTTTTTTTTTTCACTCCTTCCCTGTCTGTCTTCATTTTTTTTTTGCCATTCTTTTGAAATTTTTCGAATGTCTTTTGAATTAGAATGTACGTTGTCCTTCATGCTGATCCCCTTCTGTCGGCTCTCTCGCTCTCGCCACCCATTTAAGACCCCCCTGTTACCCGTTCCACCTCATGGACGGATGGATGGATGGATGGATGGATACATAGATAGACAGATAGATCTCGTCCAGCTCTTCAGACGGGGAGCCTGCAACTTTACAAAGGGGGCATCGTCCAGAAAGGACCAGCAACCTCGTGTCCTTGCTAGCGTGCAATCCCACAGTGGCATGGAGCGCAAGCGTGAATATCGGCAAAGTTTCTTAGCAGCCTTTGTCGATTTTCACAAAGCATTCGACTCAGTTGTTCGAGCTTCCCTGTGGGAGTTCCTGAGACTTAGTGGGATTCCCCCTGAAGTTGCTGGATATCATGGCCAGCCCGTACACTGGTACTGTGAGTGGTGTGGAGACAGAACCTCTGTGTTTTTCCCAGTTGATTCTGTGGTTCGTCAGGGGTGTGTTCTTGCTCCTACTTTGTTCAGTGCTTGTATGGACTGGGTGTTGTGCAGGGTCATGGGGTTCAGCGGCTGTGGGGCATCTGTTGGAGAAGAAAGATTCATGAATATTGACTTTGCTGATGATGCTGTGATTGTCGTGGAGTCAATGGAGGCTCTGATCAGGGTGCTCAAGAGACTGAGTGAGGAGTCTGAGTGTCTGGGCTTGTGAGTGTCCTGGATGAAAACCAACAGCCAGGCCTTTAATGACCTCTTGGGCACAGATATCAGCAGTGTGTCTGTTTGCGGAGAGTGTGTTGACCTTGTTGAGTGGTTTACTTACCTTGGCAGTGACATTCATGTCCCTGGTGACTCTTCCTATGAAGTCAGTAGACAGATGGGGAGAGCTTGGTGGTTCATGAGGTCACTGGAAAGGGGTGTGTGGCGCTCCCAAT
>NW_024385432.1:0-27195 GCF_016835505.1 Polypterus senegalus
TATATATAATATTATAATAAATATTACACACAAAACATACTTTATAAAATAAAAGGCAAACCTCACCACTCATTTTGACCACCACTGACTACACAAACTCCAATTCCCGGGGTGGAAGGCTGTTTCGGTTCTTTCCCCTTACAGCTCCTTTAGGGGGCAGGAACCCGAAATTTGGAATGGTCAAAATTTTGAGTTTTTTCCAACTGAAAGGGGAGAAAGGGGGGGCGGTTTTTTGGACATCACCCCCCACGAATCACCGCAGAATAAAAAAACCAGGAAGAGCTAAAAAACCCAAAAAAAAAAATTTAAAATTAAAAGGGGCAGCGAAACAATAAGAAGCGAAAATAAAAAAATTTGATGGTTCTGCTACTGAAAAAAAGCCCCGGGTAAACCTACATTTTTAAATTGTTCAAGACGGGGAACCGCGGGCGTTTTAGGCCGCCATATAAGGTCATTCAGGGAATCCAATAGAAAATCCCGGAAAAATATTCACGGTGGGACTGTTTTGGGGAGAGGAAGAAAATGGTCAGGGGGTTTTTGACAAAAACTCAGCAACCGGGGAGAAATTTTTGTGCCAGGACAAATAAAAAATAAAACCCCCAAATAGCACAGATGGCCCCAGCACAGCGGGAACCCTTCGATGATGACCCCGACCCTCACGGAACGACGAGTCCAGAAAAAAGCAACATTTCCCGAGCCGAACAAAACCGATCCCCAAAAGAAAAGGCAGAAAAATATGAAGGCCTAAAGATATTCAAAACCATACGGGAAACAAAGCACACGTGGAAAAAGAAATTTCCCGCTAAAGGAAGACAGTGTAAAAAACCCGAGGTTGGGGGTTAGGTCTCAGATAAAAAGAAACAGGTTTATTGAGGGTAAGAAACAGTATGAATGAAACCTTTATCTTTACAACTTTGACAAAAGGGAAGAACTTGAAAAAACCATACAAATACAAACCGATTGAAAGAAAAATGATAATCAAACTTGATGAAGAAACACTCAGTAACACTCAAAACAAATACTGTATATTGACAGTCATGTTCGTTATTTTAAAATTTTCCCTTTTTCTTTTTCTAGTTTTTTAACACACACCGCTTAATATATATATATATATAAAAATTATAAAAAAAAAGACCGAGGAGACAGTAGAAGGTTGTTTTCCGCCCGAAGTAAAACAAAAAAAAGGGGTCAATTAAAAAAAATATTCATAAAAGACCCACCCGGGGCCCCCTTTTTATTGGGGAGGACCCAAGTGGAGGAATCCCGAAGGACCGAAAGGAGGGAAGGATGACGGGGGAAGGGGGCAGGAAGGGCAAAAACGACCGGGTCAATCCACCATGGAGCAGGGGTTTTCTTTCTATGGGGGAGAGGGAGAAAGAAACCCCCACCATTCGGGCGAGGGGTTTTCCCCAGGTGCTATCTAACCCTCCTTATCAAGGGGAAATCCCCTTAGCCCAGGACCCCAGGTGGGGCGGACCCAACCCGAGGGGTCGAAAGAGAGGGGGCATGGGCTTTGGCCTGAAGGGTGCCCCAAAGAGGAACAAGGGGTGTAAGTCCAGGAACCCCCCCGGGACCCGGGACTTTGTGGGGGAATCCACTGAAGTGCATGATCAGTCACCGAGCAACGCACCCAGCAGGATGGGGGTGGGTCAGCCCACTTAAGGGCCAAGGCCCCCATGCCGCACGGGTCCCCCCGTCCACCCTTTCCGCTAAGGTACCAAAAGGGGTTTTTTACCCACGAGTTTTTCCCACCGGCCCCCAGGCCGGCCCGGGGCCGGTCGGGAGAATAAAGGGAGCCCAAAATGGGGCCCCCCGAAAAAGGTGCCAGTTAGCCCTTTTTGGGTCACGGGTTTCCTTTTTGCGCCACACCACGATGGGGGAGCGTTTTTTTGCAGGTCACAAGGGTGCTCCCTTTTTGGAAAAACGGGGAAAAAACCCGGGGGTTCGAAAGCCCCAAAAAAGCCTGCATGTTTTTTGGTACTGGACGCCCCCGGGTGTCTTTAACTTGAGCCTGGCACCTGTCCTTGGGGGTTTAAAATTTTTGGGCCCTTTTTAATCCAAAAACACTCCGGGTTTATGGAGGCCGTTTACCCGTGTTCGGGGAAAGCTGCCCCGCGTAGAGTCCTCCCAGGTCCGGAAAGATTTACAACGCATCCAGGGGGGGGGACTTGCGGGGGGCGCACTCATCTACCAGACGTAAAAGGTCCCCGGGCCCCCCGGGCACCCCAAAATGGGGGGACCGATGCCGGCCCCCCAGGTGCTAAAGGCGTTTTCCCTTTTGGGGATGCCGAAAATTTTCCCAATCCCCTTTTCCCGCGCGGGTGCATGAGCCGCACTCAGCCCCCAAGGGGGGTCATAATGGGGCAGGGGAGGATCGAATTTGGGAGATCTGATTCAGACGCCCAAAGTCATTACAGAACCTCCAGGAGCCGCCTGGTTTGGAGAAAAAAAGGGCGGGACCAGGACATGGTTTCAATTATGTCCATGTCCAAATACGCTTCACCTCCAGTTGACTTCCTGGGTTGCCCCGGGGTGGTGGGGCCCTTCCCGGACGTTACCCGGCCCCGGCATCGCCCAACGCGTCCGCCGGGTGCCCCTTTTCCACCTCGGGAGGGTCGAGTGGGGGGCAACCCCCGCGCCTTTCCCCGGGGTTAAAGGGCAGTTTGCTTAAAAAGGGAGAGGACCACAGGGGAGTCTCATCCTCCGGGGCTTTAACGGGGAAATATATGATCTCCACCGGTACTTGGGCTTTTTTCACCAAAACAAGTCCTTTCTCCAACCCCCCGTAAGGCCCTGCCGGAGCAGAGCCGAGGGGGGTGGGAAAATAACCGCCCCCGGGCGAACCCCCGAGGAGGGGAGGGCTTTGTAACACCGGCCCTCGCGTTTCCACAGTCACGCAGGTTTTTTAGGGGGGTGATTTTGGAGTCGGTCGGCGCCACGACCCAAAATGTTAGAGGAGGGAAGGCCCCCCCCCCAGCCTTTTTTTTAGGGTGTCGAGGATTCGGGGCCGCCCTATAATTCAAAAGGGGGGCCGAGAGGCCGGGGTTCCCGAGGCAAAAAAAGACGGGGGGAGTTCCCGCCCGCCCCCACTTCCGGGGGGCACTGCTTTGCCCCTATTAAAGTTTTACCCAAACCCGCCCGTTTTGGGGGGATAGACTGACGCTTGGCTTTTTTGGGAATTTCCACCCCCCTTTAACGATCCGGAAGGGCGATTTCCGTGAGGACCTTGGGATGCCAGCAAATTAACCAGTTCCCGTATGCTTTTGATTAGCGGGGCGAGGGGGAAGCCTGACCGGGGGGCAAATCCACCAGACAGGAATACTTGTCACGTTGAGGGCCCAGGGCCCACCCAAACGAACCCCTCCTTTTAAAGGGAATGTCCACGAGGGAATAGGGACAGAGGAGCACGGTCCTCCCAGGAATCTGGGTCGCACCGACAGGATTGACAGAACCGGACCCCCTCAAACCCAGGCCAAAAAAGCGGAGCTTTTAAACCCTCCAGTGTTTTTCGGCCCCAGGGGGGGCCTATGGGAACCGAATCTCCCGAAGGCCCGGGGAATTTGCAAAATTCACCGCCCCGGGTAGCCACTGACAAAGATCATTTCGGACAAAGAAGGGTTCCCCCGTGTGGGTCCCCCCCTTTAGCTGTTAGGGGGAGAAAATCGATTTGGAAAACCAGGAGTCATCATTCCACTGCTCCTCTTAAAGGAGGCCGGGGGGACGAAAAGATGGTCCAGGGCCGAGAGGGTCTTGGGGCCTGGGCCCTGGGAAAATTCCCCGGGTAGTCCCCCCTCCGGGGAATCTTCCGGGGGAAGGTCCCAGCAAAAGGTCCCCCAGACACCAGGCCCATAGGCCTGCCCTTTGACCGGGGGAGGCATGAGGGGGGTTTTTCCCCATAAAAGCCAAGGCCGGAGGGAAAGGCACCTTCTTTAGACCAGTCTTTTCCCGAAACTGGGGAAGGGGGCAGGGAAAAAGCACCATTTGGGTTGGTTCCCCTTCCAGGGGAGGAAAACGACCAGTCCCCCTGCCCCGGTAACCAAAAGGTTGTTTTAACCACGTTCGAAGACAAAAAAAAAATGGAATGTTGTGCCGGAATCAAACAAAGCACCACGGCGGATTTAGCAACACCACCCCCCGGGTTGGGCTCGCCGGATGGGCGGGGCACACCTTCCCGATTTCCCGCTGCAGTCCATAGGTCCGGGGGTGGGGGAGTTTCAGCAGGCGGGCCCCACACCCAAAAAAGCGGCGGACCCGCCCCCCTGGGGCCCCGCTGCAGCCACGAGGGGTCGGGGGGGCCCGCCCCGTTTGGGTTCCCCGAGCAGGCTTTTCGCCCAAGGAGGGCCCCGACGCCCGGACGCCGAGGGGGCAAAATTTGAAAACCCCGGGCCTGGGGAGGGGAATCACCCTGACCAGGCCTTCACAGGCCACCCCCAATTTTCCCCGGCGGGTCTTCCCGAGAGCGTCATCTTGCCCAACTCAAGGGCGGGGGGTTTTGGCCAAACCCCCCATTAGCCGCCCCCCGGGCAAGGGAGGGCCAGTATTTTGGGGTTGAGGAGGCCCAAAGGCCCCTCCTCAGGGAGGTTTAAAATTCCGCGGGTCCTTCAGGGGAGGGGGCCAAGATGGACCCCACCGCCGCTGCCACCGCCCGGGGGGCCCCCCCGCCCAGGGAGGACACGCCCCCGGGCCCATGAACCATAGGGGGAGGCGGCTGCCGGGGGGGTCTGGTCTCGCCCCGCGCCCACTAACCCCTCCGGGCTCCAGCCCCCGGGGGAGCGGTTTTCGCTGTGGGGGCCCTTTGGGGGCCATTCCCCCGCAGGGGTTTCAGGTCCTTCCCCCCCGCTATTCCGGGATTCTGTTCCGCCCACTACCCCCAAAGACCAGGAGAAAGGGTTGTTTTCCCCCAAAATTTAAAATACAAAC
The DNA here is from genome assembly GCF_016835505.1 of Polypterus senegalus. Taxonomy (NCBI): domain Eukaryota; kingdom Metazoa; phylum Chordata; class Cladistia; order Polypteriformes; family Polypteridae; genus Polypterus; species Polypterus senegalus. Next base: position 4,921 of record NW_024385432.1, read on the forward strand.
AAAAAACAATATCATAAACAAATAGTTTAATGCCACCCATCCCGCTGCCATTTTATTGGGGAGGAGGGAAGGGGGGAAAGCCGGGGAAGAATGGAATGGGGAAGGGTGCGCAGGGGGGAGGGGGGCGGAAGTATCGACGGGTTTCCCGGCCCATGGAGCAGGAAGGTCCTTTTTTTTAAGGGGGGCAGAGGGGGAAAGTTAAACCCCACCATTCCCCCGGCGCGAGTGGTTTTTGTGTTTAATCAACCCCCCCTACAAAAAAATATATATATATATATATATATATATATATATATATATATATATATATTATATATATATATCCGCCTACACTGAATCAATGGATACTTTATCATAGATGTTTTGGTAAAGCCATACCAGTGTATTCATTAGATGAACGGTAAAAAGTAAGAGCGAGGTAGGATGACTCATTGAGGCATGCAGGCTGTAGGCTAACTCTATCTGAATTGACGATCACATTTGAAAAACATATCTTTTCAAGTTCTATTTAGTCCATATGTGTTAAATCCAGCGGGGTCACATAATCCGCCCGGCAATTATATCCGCCCGAGATCATTTTATATACTGTATTATTGTTATTAAAGCCAGTATAGAAGCGCTGGTAACACAATAAACTACAGATCCCATAATGCGCTTCAGCTGCCTTGCATCAGGTAACCTGAATGCACAGAAGATACAGAAAACAGCATAATTAAATAAGAATCTGGACACTTCAGCGGACGTTTAACCGTGCACAATCACAAAGTGATTTCAAGTGAAGCTGCTTTATGGGAGACACAAATGCACCAGTTCACCTTGCCCCAATTTCCCTGTGCCAAGACTGTTAAACCAAGTCGCACACGGTGTTCCCCAACATGACTTGTTGATAAACTGAGCGCACTGCGCGACTGAGTTTGCACGGCGCTGTGACTTTCATGAACAAAAAGCCCGCTCTACATGCGGTCGAACCTTGTGCATGTTTGGTAGCACATATCTGTGTGAGAAGCTCTTCTGTGATAAAGACTAACAAACAGCACAGGAGACGCCTCACTGATGAGCACCTGCAATCCATCCTGAGAATCTCCACAACACAGAACTCACACCAAACAGAAACAACTTGTAGCCAAAAAGATGCCAGGCTACCAGCTCTAAAATGACATATGAGCAAAGACAACTGAATGATTTGATTTGTTATTGCACGTAGAGCGGGAGTTATCCATTTAAAAGCAGGACACTGATCTAAATAGCTGTGTGTGTATATATGTAGATATGTATGTATATGTATATATATGTTTATATATGTGTGTGTATATATGTATATATATATATGTATTTGTGTGTATATATGTGTGTATGTATGTATAGTGTGTATATATGTGTGTATATATGTAGATATATATATATATATATATATATATATATATATATATATGAAACAACACTCATCACTCACAACAGTGACAAAACAATTACATTGACAATCAGGTACGTTATTTTAAAATGTTTCCTTTTCTTTTCATTGCTTCTTTAACACACTATCTGGCATGGTATTTTGTTAGTATATATATATATATCTATATATACACATATATATACATACACACATACATACATACACACACATATATATATACATCACACACACATATATAAACATATATATACATATACATACATATTACATATATACACACAGCTATTTCGTATCAGTGCAATACCTGCTTGTTAAACGGATAACCCCGCCACGCAAGTCAGTGATATTATGAACATCGATTAGTTCAAGTTCTATTTAAATTTTAAATAGAAGGAATTTTCATTTAGTCGACAGAAATATCTTTGGTAGGAATGGTAAAACAGACAGGAATATTATTCGTGAATAACAACTCAAACCTTAAATAACTTAAAAAAAACAAAACCCAAAATTTTTTAAAAACCCCAAAAAAGGAAAGCCCCCCCAAAAAAAAAAAAAAAACCCTTTTAAATAAAAACCCCCCAAAAAAAAAAAACCACCCAAACGGGGGCCTTTTAAAAAAAGGGGGGAAAAAAAAAAAAAAAAAAAATTTTTTTTTTTTTAAAGGGGGTTTTATTTAAAAAATTTTTTTTGAAAAAAAAAAGGGGGGGGGGGGGGGGGGGTTTTTTTTTTTTTTTTTTTTTTTTTTTTTTTTTTGGGGGAATATTTTATATATTTTTTAATATAAAAAAAAAATTTTTTTTTAAAATTTATATTATAATAAAAAAAAAATTTTTAAAAATTTAAAAAAAAAATTTTAAAAAATTTTTTTTTTAAAATTTTTTTTTTTAATTTTTTTAAAAAACCCCCCAAAAAAATTTAAAAAAATTTTTTTTTAAAACTTTTTAAAAAAACCCCCTTTTTTTTTTTAAAACCCCTTTTCCCCTTTAAAAATTTTTTTAAAAAAAAAAAAAACAAAAATTTTTTTTCCCAAAAAAAAAAAAAAACCCCCCAAAAAAATTTTTAAAATTTTCCCCCAAAAAAAAAACCCCTTTTTTTTTTGGGTTTTAAAAAAAAAAAATTTTTTTTTAAAAAGGGGGAATTAAAAATTTTTAAAAAAATTAAATTTTAAACCTAAATTTTTAAAAAAAAAATTTAAAAAAAATTTTTTTTTTTTAAAAAAAAAAAGGGTTTTTTTTAAAAAATTTTTCCCCCCAAAAAAAATTTTTTTTTTTTTTTTAAAAAAAACCCTAAAAAAATTTTTTTTTTCCCTTTTTTTAAAAATTTTTTTTTTTTTTTTTTTTGGGGGTTTTTGGGGGTTTTTTTTTGGGGGGTTTTTTTTTTTTTGGTTTTTTTTTGGGGAAAAAAAAGGTTCCCTTTTTAAAACCCGGTTCTTTTTTTTTTCCCCCCCCCCCCCTTTTTTTTAAAAAAATTGGGGGGGCCCCTTTTTTTAAAAAAAAGGGGGAAATTTTGGGGGGTTTTTTCCCCCCCCAAAAACCCCCCCAAAAATTTTTTTTTTAAAAAAAGGGGGGGGTTCTTTTTTTTTTTTCCCCTTTTTTTCCCTTTGTTTTGGCCAAAACCCCGGGGGGGTTTTTTTTTTTTTTTCCCCCCTTTTCCCTTTTTTTTTTCCCCCCCAAAAATTCCCCCCCCAAAATTAAAAAAACCCCCCCCCCCAAAAAAGTTTTTTTTTTAAAAAAATTTTTAAAAAAAAAAACCCCCAAAAAAAAAAAGGGGGGAAAAAAATTTTTTCCCCTTTTTTCCCAAAAAATTTTTTAAATTTGGTTTTGGCCCCGGAAAAAGGGTTTAAAAAAAAAAAAAAAATTTTTCCCCTTGGGGGGGGGTTTTAAACCCCCCCGGGGGCCCGGGGCCCCCGAAAAAGGGAAAAAGGGGTTTAAAAATTAAAAAGGGGCCCCAAAAAGGGGAAAAAAGGGAAAAAAAAAAAATTTTTTTTTTTCCTTTTTAAAGGGTTTAACGGGGTTTTTAAAAAAATTTGGGCAAAAAATTTTTTTTATAAAAACCTTATTTTCCCAAAAACCCCCTTTGGAAAAAAGGGTTTTAAAAAAAAAAAAAAATTTTTTAAAAAAAAAAACCCCCAAAAAAAAATTTTTTTTTAAAAAAAAAAAAAGGGGGGTTTTTTAAAAAAAAAAAAAATTTTTTTTTTTTTTTTTTTTTTTTGATTTTTTTAATTTTGTTTTAAATTTTTTAAAAAATTTTTTTTTTTTTTTTTAATTTTTTTTTCCCCTTTTTTTCGGTTTTAACCAGTTTTTTTTTCCCTTTCCCGGGCTTTTTTTTTTCCCAAGGGGGCCCCCCCGGGTTTTTTTGGGGGTTTTTTTTTTGGGGCCTTTTTTTAATTTTTTTTTCCCCTTTTGGGGGAATTTTTTTCTTTTTTCCCTTTTTAAATTTTTTTTTTTTCCCCCCCCTTTTTTGCCTTTTTCCCCCCTTTTTTCCCACCAAAATTTTTTAACCTGGAAAATTTTTTTTTTCCCAAAAAAACCAAAACCCCCCTTTTTTTTTTAAAAAAAAACCCCCCGGTTTTTTTTTAACCCAAACCCCCCTTTAAAAACCCCCCCCGGGGGGGGGAAAAAAATTTTTTAAAAAGGGGGAAAAAATTTTTCCCCCAAAAAAATTTTTTTTTTGGGGCCCCGGTTTTTTTTTTTCCCTTTAATTTTTTAATTTTTTTCCCCCTTTTTGGGTTTCCGGGTTTTTTTCCCCCCCGGGGGGGGGGGGTTTTTCCCCCCCCCGGGGGGCCCCCAAAAAATTTAAAAAACCCCCCCCCAAAAAAAAAAAAAAACCCCCGGGGGGGGGCCTTTGGAAAAAATTTAAAAAAACCCCCCCAAATTTGGGAAGGGAAAAAAATTTTTCAGTTTTGGGGGGGGGGGGTTTTGTTTTTTTTAAAAATTTTTTGGGGTTTTTTTTTAAAAAAAAAAAAAAAATTTTTTTTTTTTTTTTTTTTTTTTTTTTTTTTTTTTTAAAAAAATTTTTGGGGGGGTTAAAACCCCCCCGGGGGGGGGAAAACCCCCGGGGGGCCCCCCTTTCCCCCGGGGCCCCCCGGGGGTTTTGGGGGGAAAATTTTTAAAAAACCAAAAAAAGGGGGGGGGGGGGGGGGGGGGGGGGGGGGGGGGTTTTGGGGGGGGTTTTGGGGGGGAAAGGGGGCCCCCCAAAAAAAAAAATTTTTTTTTAAAACCCCCCAAATTCTGTGCGGTCAGGCCCCATGGGGGTTTTTTAAATAATATATAAATATAATATATATATAAAAATTTTATATATATATATATATATATATAAAAAAATTTTTTTAAAAAAAAATTTTTTTTGGAAAATTTTGGGAAAAAAAAAAACCCCCCCAAAAAGGGAAAATTTTTTAAAAATTTTTGCCCCCCCTTTTTTTTTGGGGCCCCAAATTTTTTTTTTTTTAAAGGGACCCAAAATTTTTTTTTTTTTTTTTTCCCCCCAAAACCCCCAAGTTTTTTTTTTTTTTTTTCCCCCTTTTAAAGTTTTTTGGGGAAAAAAAAAAAAAAATTTTTTTGGGGTTTTTTTTTTTTTTTTTTTTTTAAATAAAAAAAAAAAAATTTTTTTTTAAAATTTTTTTTTAAAAAAAAAATTTAAACCCCCCAAAACCCCCCGGGGTTTTTTTTTTTAAAAAATTTAAAAAAAAAACCGGGGGAAGGGAAAAAAGGGAAAAAAACCCCCCCCCAAAAAAATTTTTTTTGGGTTTTTGGTTTTTTTTTTAAAAAAAAAAATTTAAAAAAGGGTTCCAAATTTTAAAATTTGGCCGGGGGAAAATTTTGGGGGTTAATTTTTTTTTTTAAAAAATTTTTTTTTTAAAAAAAAAATTTTTTTTTTTTATTTTTTTAAAAAAATTTTTTTAAAATTTTTAAAATTTTTAAAATTTTTTTTTTAAAAAAATTTTTTTTATTTTTTTTTTTTTTTTTTTTTTTTGGGGGTTTTTGGTTTTAAAACCTTCCCCCTTTTTCCCCCAAAAAAAATTTTTTAAAAAATTTTTTTAAAAAAAATTTTCCCTCCCCCCCCCCCCCCAAAAAATTTTAAAAAATTTTTTTTTTTAAAAAAAAATTTTTTTAAAAAAAATTTTTTGTTTTTTTTTTAAAAAAAAGGTTTTAACCTATTTTTAATTTTTTTTAATTTTTTTTTTTGGTTATAAAAATTTTTTTTTCCCCTTTAAAAAATTTTTTTAAAAAAGGGGGGAAAAAATTTTTTTTTCCCCCCCAAAAAAAAAACCAAAAAGGGAAAAAAAAATTTTTTTTTGGGGAAAAAAAAAAAGGAAAAAAAAAAGGGAAAAAGGGGGTTTTTTGGGGGGGGTTTTTTTTTTCCAGTTTTTTTTCGGAAAAAAAAAAATTAAAAAAATTAAAAAAAAAGGGGGGGGGGGTTTTTTTTTTGGGGGGGAAAAAAAAAAGGGGGGTTTTTTTTTTTTTTCCCTTTTTTTAAAAAAAAAAGGGGGGAAGAAAAAAAAAGGGCCCCCAAAAAACCTTTCCCGGGTTTTAAATTTTTTTTTTAATTTTTTTGGGCCCCCTTTTTTTTGGGGGAAAATTTTTTTTTTTTACTTCCCCCCCCCGGGGGTTGGCTTTTTTAAAAAAAAAATTTTTTTTTTGGTTTACCCCTTTTTTTTTTTTAATTTTTTTAAAAACGGTTGGTTTTTTTTCCCAAAAAGGGGTTTGGGCCCCCAAAACTTTTCCCCGGGCCCCCCCTTTTTCCCCCCCCCCAAAAATTAAAAAAAATTTTTAAAATTTTTTTTTGGGGGTTTTTTAAAAAAAAAAATTTTTTTTTTTTTAATTTTTTTTTTTTTTTTTTTTTTTTTTTTTAAAAAAAAAATTTAAAAAAGAAAAAAGGGGTTTTTTTTTTCCCCCCCTTTAAAAAAAAAAAAACCCCAAATTTTTATTTTAATTTTTTTTTTTTTTAAAAAAAAAAAAAAAAAAAAAAAAAAAAAAATTAAAATTTTTAAAAAAATTTGGGTTTTTATAAAAAAAAAAAACTGAAATCGGGTGACATCCAGGCTACCTTTTTATTTTAAATTTTTTTAAAAAAAAGGGGGTTTTTTTTAAGCAGATACTGTATGTTATCACACAGAGACAAAGTAGAAAATGAGGAATGAAAATTTTAATTTTAAGGGGGTTTTTAAAATTACTTAATTGAATACCGGCTTTGGAGAGAAATGTGTTGAAAGGATGAAAAAAAAAGGAAAAAAATTTTAAAAAAAATTGACATGATTGTTAATGTAATTGTTTTGTCATTTATTGGGGAGTTGTTCCCCATCCCCTCTCCCCCCTATATATATATATATATAATATATATAATTTAAAAAATAATTAATAAAAAATAAATTTAATAAAAAATTTACATTTTATAAAAATATACATAATACACAAAACATATTTATTTTTATTCATAAAAAACAATTATAAAATATTTAATAATAATTTAAAAAATATATATACCATACTACTAATTCATTTTTATTTACAAAAAACAAACATCCAACCCCACAAATTAAAAATTTTTTTGGAAACCAAAAAAATTTATTTATAAATATAAATAATTTAGCCGCCCACCCAGGCCCGGCAACTGTTTTAACCCCCCCACCCTTTTTTCCTTTCCCTGTTTTCTCCCCTTCCCCCAGTCCTTTTTGACATTTTCCCCTATGGGGGAGGCCCACGCTTTGCCTTTCCCCCCTGGTTTTTCCCAGGTTTCTTTCCCGCATTTCCCCTCCCGGGGGGGGCCCTTTAAGCCCGGGGCCCGGGGGAAGTGTCCCGGGGGGGTGTCCTCCTCCTGGGAGCCCCCGGGGCCCGCTTCCCCGGGGCCCCCTTTTGGCGGCTGGGCTCCGGGGGTAATTGGGCACTGGGGCCCCCCTTTGGGGGTGACCACGGGCCCCCGGAGGGTGGGGGTTCCGCCCCTGGGGCCTGGCCCCCCAGAAACCAGGACAGGGACCCCGGGGCTGGGAAGGCCAAGCCCCCCTTCCCTCCCACCAAATATACATATACATATATATATATATATAATGTAGATAGGGGGGTGTATATATATATATATATATATATATATATATATATATATATATATATATATATATATATATATATATAGTGGGTTGGGGTTTTTAAAGACAACGTTAACCAGGGGCCCCGGGGTCAGGCCAAAAAAGGGTAAATGGGGGGAGAATGATGGCGATCTACCACCCACCTTAAGGGGTCAATCCCCACAAACAAAATTTTGAATTTGCCCGGCACACCCCCTTTACCTGCAATTTTAACTTGGGTTTCAAAATGATCAAAAATCGGATATCCAGGTTCATTAAACTTTATCCCAAACCCCGGGGGGCATAGAAACCAAGGGGGTTTTTTCATGAACTTAATTTAAAATTTGGTTTCACCCCTTTTTTTTTCCCCGTACCCGCTCCCCCATGAATATGGTTTGTCATAATCCTGCTTTGGGGCTTTTACTTTCACGGTTTGGGGTTTTTCGCGGGTTTTTGGGGGGGTTAAACTAAATATATAACGGGTTTTTCCTTTTCGCCGGGTTTTCAGGGCAATGTGTCTTTTTACTTTCCGTACAAGTTTTCCCAGTTGGTTTGCCCAGTTGATTTCATACAAGGGGCTATTGGCGGATGACTGGAACTAATCAATCCGGGGCACGAGTTAAATTCTCCCGACTGAGAAGTTTAAACCCAACCGGGGACCAGTTAAGTTCCTGCTTGCTGAATGCAGTGTTAAAAGGGAATCCCCGCCCCGCCCCATTCAGCATCAACGTGTTTTCCCGTGTAAAGAGTTGTGCTCTTTTTTTGTTTTTTCTTTTTGCATGTCAAGCCCTTCATTATGGTCCAAAACGATTTTGTTTCTTTTTTGGGGGCCCAAACCAAAAAGGAAAGATGTTAACGATTTTAAAAAAAAACGTTTTGGGGTTTTTGAAAGGGGGGAAAATTTTTTTTATTTAAAAGTAGGAAAGGAATATAGTCTCGGCCCCGGGGTCCTTTTTTAACCCGGGTTAAAAAAAAGTTGTAAGTGGATGTAATAAAAAGGGGGGTCCGGGTGGAATCTGCTTTAGGGTTGGGTTAAGACTGAAAAAGAAAACGGAAATTACACAATGAAAGTGGCCCCAAGGGCTTTAACCCCCCTTTGTTTTGGGGGTAAAAAAACCCCTTGTTTCGGACAAAAATCGCCGGGCATTGTTTGGTAACCATAATTAATTTTCCTTTCAGTCCAGGGAATGTCGTGCTTAGTGTCCTGTACACACACATTTTCTGTATACTATTTTTTTTGCATTTCGTTTTTTATTGCTGGTAGTCTATCGAATGGCTGTAAAGTGATAAGGAGACCTCAATATTTTAAAATAATATTTAAACTTTTTTTTGTATATAAACAGTGTGTTTATATACATAATTTCAATGAATCTTACCCAATATCTAAAGAATACCCAAAAAGGGTTATGCTGTAACTCTGGGGGGAAAATTTATAAACAGTGTGGGGGAGTTTATAAGAACTTAAAAATATAAAAATAACCATAGGAAAATATGGTTTCATTTTCCCGTTTTCACCGCGGGGGGGTTAAGGGAAACCCCCGCCGATGGAAAATTTCTGTTTTCGGGGGCCGCCGCTTCTTATTGTTTTCCCCCTTTTTCAAATTATATAATGCATGTTTTTTCCGGGGCTTTTTTCTTCCTGGTTTTTTATTTCCCGGGTTTACGGGCAGTTCCGTGATTACTTGGGAAAAAGGGGGATGATGTCCCTGAAACCCCGCCCCCCCCGGCCGAGCTCAACTCCCATTACAGTAAATGGAAAAAATACCTTCCCGTTATGAATTTGGTAGAATTTGAAATGAAACTGCCCCAAATTTTTTAAGTAAGCTGTGGGAATGAGCCGCCCAAAATTTTAGCCTTCACCCCAAAGTTGGAGGTTTTCAGAGTCAGTGAGGGCTTTGCCTTTTATTAGTTTTGATTCTACTCCAAATTTTAGTATGAGGGCGCCTGCAACGGGGGGCCGGGGGGCAAGTGTGGTCACAGCATTCCTCCCGGGCGCCAAATGGCAACCCCCGGTTTGCTGCCTTTTTCTCCCCCCCGGGGTTCAGGGGTTGGGTTTGGGGCCCTTTTAAACCCCAGGCGCAACCCGATAATGCTGCAACATGAGGGTCTTGGGCCCTTTTGGGCAGCTCCCCCAACACCTTTTGGAAATGTGGGAAAAGATATCAACACCTGGAGCACCTTTCCCGGGCCTTAAAGGAGCTAGAAGCCACTCTTGGGGAGCCAGAGTTTCCCGGCCCAAAGGGTGAAGGAGAAGGAAAAAAGAGAGAATTTTCTGTTTTTTTGTGCTTGTGCTGGGGCTGTGTTGTAAAAACGTGGGGGTGGTAAAGGGGTTTACCTCCCTAAAAAAAATAAATAAAACCCCGTGTGTTCCTTTTAACTTTTTTGTCCCATGCTTGTTTTGTTCGGGGTTTAGCTGGTGGTGCCAGCCTGGGTGGTCCCCACATGGGTTAAAAATTATCAAAGTGTACCAATAGACAAAATGAAGCAGGTCTTTTGTAAAAAAAGAGATCTTTAAAAAAATTTAAAATTAAACAAACCAGAAATGTCCTTTTGAAAACTAATGGGATGAAAAAAAATGTAATTTGGAAAAACGAAAAAGTATGTGTATCATGACACAGATAATCTTCGTTACATTTACATAGGAATGCCTTATCATTAAGAAAAACTAAGGTATTTTGAAAACCGAGAAGAATTGTAAGGGTTGCTTTTCCCCCAATTTTTTTAAAACAATACACTTTTTCTTAATTGCCAATAAATTTTTAAAAACCCCAAGTGGTCCCAAATTGGGATACTTTTGTAAACTGACAAGCAGAAGTCCATGTCTCCAACCATTTTATTTATTTACATTTTTATAACCTTTTTTAAGCAAGTCTCATTGCAGATTGATAGCATAACCCTCAAAAAGTACCCCAAAATAAATTTTTTGGGGAACCAGGGCCCGTGTTTTACCAATACCAATAAAAGCAACACCATAAAAAAAATTTATTTCTTAAGGGGCATTTTTTTTTAAAAACATAATTTAGCTGAAAGTGATTTCCCGGAAATAGCTTCCGAAAGAAAAAAATTTAAAAAAGTAATTTTAAAAAAAAACTATATTAACTTACATAACTAGATACTGTATAGAAAAGTCAAGTCCTTTTTATAATAATTTTCACACACCCTGCCTAGGCAGGCAACAAAAACCCCAGAAGAAAAGGGGTTTCCCCTCACACCCGGGGGAGGAAATCACAACCCTTTTTCATATCTCCCCGCAGACCAAATGCATGAAATTCTGCCTGGTTTTCAGGGCGACATCACTTTGGTTCCCGCCCAAGAAGATGGCAGTTCCCGGGTTTCCCCGAAAAAATTACTTTCCCGGGTTTCCAACCCAGGAGATGTCTTTAGACCAACAGAAGAAACCCCCCCTTCTAATACGTAAAATTTCCCCATCCCAAAAATAAGGTGATAACCCTTTTAATTCCCGGTCCCAAAACCCCTCTTCCCAAACCCAACTGTACCGTATATCTGTATATTACCTAACCCGTTCAGTTCTTTGGACTCTTTTCTGTAAAAACTTTTGCATCAAAATTTTTTTTTTAAAACAGCAGCCAGTTCTCAATTATACAAGGCTGCTCCAAACCCCCTTTAATTGGCGGCTTGATTATTATAAAGAAGAGTACAGTGATAATGTCAAATCACCAGGGCCTCATTTTTAACGCCCCGGGGTGAACTCGACTATAACATGGCGAAGAAAAAAAAGCCCAAAATCTTTCCAGAAAATCCCGTGCAGGAATCCTTTCGTGGTTTAACTTACATTCTTCAGCCTACCCAAACCCCATCCGTGGGAAAAATGAAATGGGGCCTTATCTTTTTAAAAGCCCCCCCAAAACCTCCCAGAATTTCCCCCTTTAAATTTCAAATCAATTAAATAACCCCTTGCCCCCTTCTTTTGAAAAAAAAGGAAAAACAGGAAAAAAATAAAATTTCGGGGAATACCAAGTGGAGGGAAAGGAAAAAAACCCCATTTGTTCAAATAAGCCGGGTATAATCCCAAAAAAAGGAAGTTGATCGAAAAAGGGCATAGTATGTTGGAAACTTGGCTCACATCCCAAAAACCCCAGTGCCGGGGAAAAAAAAAGAAATCGGATATCAAAGTGCCGGGGGAAAACCGAGTTGTAAGCCCACTGTCTGAGGTCAAAGAAAGCTTATTGGGGGAAAAGGGGAAAAAAACCACACGGTGGGGGAAAAAAAAAATGTCCCCTTCAATCTGAATTTCCCCTTTTTAAACACGGGTTTTTTTTGTCATTAAAAGTAGAACATCATAAAATTATCTTAAAATTGCTTTTAAATTTAACCCGGGTTTTCCAAAAAACACATAGAATTAAAATAGCCGTTAAATGCTTTTGTTTTGTATTTGATTTTCTATGTGCTCTTTTTGGGAAACACCTACTTTCTTCTTAAAAGCCTTCCCCCCAACTGGGAAAAGAGTCCATTACATTCGTGATATTACAGCCCCTGAATAACTAAAAATACCGAGATTTTCCGGGTGTCATTTTCATGATGAAGGGGGTTAAAAAAAAGTTTGTGCTCACTTGGGCCATTCTTTTGGCCCAAATTGGTCGCCTGGGGTTTTTAGCGTGTTATTTTACCTTTCTGTTTTATTTCAATATATATTCGTGGGGCCCCTGCAAATCAGTCCCTTTCCCAATTCCATCGCCACACAATCCGCTTCCGGGTTGGGGGGGTTTAAACCTCCCAAAACAGCCCCATTCTTCAAAAAAATTTTAAAAAACAAATATCTTCGTAGTACATGTTTTAAATTTGTCTGTCTAAAAACACCCCATGAAGAATATAGATTATTTAAAAAAAGAAAAAGTTTTATCCGTATAATTTAACAAACATATTTTTCTGCATTTCCCCCTTAAAAATGATATCGTCTATATGTAAAACCCCGGTTTTTTAAAAAGCGAGGTTGTGTAATATTATAACTATGGGGCAAGTTTCCCCGTGGGGGGGATTTTTTATTATAAGTACAAAAAAGTTTTTACAAGGAGCACTTGATTGGGCATTTTTAAAATTCTTGGGATTTAAAATGTTTTTTAACCCAAAAAGGGCTGTACAGGGGAAAAGGGTTTTTAAACGTTTTTCAGTGGCTGAGACAGCGTGTGCTTAATCCTTATAAAAATTTCTTTCCGATCAGCTGTTTCTGTGATTCACACTCAGATACAGTGATATAAATACTCCGAGTGAGGAGAAATATGGAAAAGATGACCCGCCGCAACCCTAATGGGAGGAGCTGAAAGAAGAAGAAGAAGAAGAAGAAGTGAGAGTAACAACGCTAAAGCAGTTATGGATTTGGAATATGGCGTTTCCGGGACCATTATATTGTTACGAGTTAATTAAATCAGATCGCTTAATTAATAAACAATAGGGCGGTTAGTTTCTGTGTATTTATAAGCCGCATGAAAATAATGAGAAATCACAGAACAGTAGCACTTGCTTTTGACGGGTGGCCGCCAGTTTGCAAAACCGACCCGGAGAACTTGCACGACAAGGCATGAGGAAGGGAAAAAGGGCGTGGCTTTACGCCGTGTGGTTTATACATGCCATTTGAACGTGAAAAGCTTCGAATTTCAGCGTACGCCCCTCTTATACATGAGGCCCCAGGAGGACAGAAAAGCAAAAAAAAGAAAAAAACACCCTATTAATATGGAGACAATAGGTTCCAGTTCATTGGAAAAATACACACATAGGAAGGGGTGTTTTAGAATTAAAAATAATCTAATGCCATTTTTTGGGAATATGTAAGAAAACCAGAGTATAAAAACCACATTCACATTGAAAAATTTAACCCATAACATAAGATCTGTGAGGCACCAGCACCAACAAATGCACATATCTGTCAATGGTTTTTAATTGATGACATTCATAAGTGTTCAAATAAAATTCAAACCCAGTGCTTTAAAGTTGATGATCCCCTTTAACAAAAATATTTACCCAGTTTAATCCATACTGCCTTAAAAAGGTAAACAGTATTTTTAAATATGTCACCTATTATGAACATCATCTATTTGAGATAAACAAGCAGTTATTTTGTCTGAACGTAATTAAGACACTCACTAATGCATGCACTCATACACTACACAGCTAAGTTAAAACAGCAGTTTATTAGAAACACTTAGATGAGATTTCATACAACAAACCAGATGTTCAGTTGAAATGATTCTGCATATAGATTTCATTTTTCATGTAATGGGATTTTAAATACATTGAGAGGTCAATGATTTTGTGGTTTCCTGAGCATCTCCTTAATAGATTCTGTTCTTGTTACATCTGATTCATTTGCTACTGTCTTTTTTTAAAATATGAATATGGGTAAGTAACTGATGTATGTTTGTTTATATGTATGCTTTATTCACTTACACAAATAATGGTTTCAAGTTTGAAAAGAAACTGTGGTTGAGAAAAATCAAATCAGTGAGTATAGTTGAGTCAGAGAATATAATGTAAAATCCTGTAATATATCCATTTAAGTAACACTAAGAAAATAACAAAACAAACAATGAATGTGCCAATGCCAGAATTTCAACTCAAGACATTGTCAGGGCAAAATAATTTGAATTTTTGCAAAAGACATCTGTAAGTCAGATTTCATAACAAAAAACTGTTATATCCTGCATCTTTCTGTATTCAACAACATTGTTATTTTCATTCCACTATGTTTTTTTTTATTAGTGGTGTGTTTGCAATTTATTATTTTAAAGGTCAGCTATTGGGAAAAAAATTTAGTCGAGTTGGTTTTTTTTGTAATGATGTAATGACCCTGTAAAAAAAAAGAAAAATAGAAGAAGAGGTGGACAGGTTGTTCATTGTTCTATGGTAAAACACAAAAAAAGATTAAACTTCCTGTGTACTAAAAAAATTTTTTTCTTCCATTATTATATTCCTCATTATAAATGTATCTTTTTTTTCTGATTTCTCAAGATTTAATATAGTAAATTATAAAGAAAACGTATATTATATTCTCAAAGTTAAAATTTGGAAAAAGCAAAATTTTCTAGAAACATAAAATAAGAATTTTAAAACACAAAAAAAATTATGTTATTTTAAAAAGCTTGCACTGTAATTAAATTGTTTTTTAATTTATAGGATGGTCTGCCCCCTGCCACCCTGGCTGGACAAGAGGGTTAAAAACAGGGAGGAAATCATTTATATAGTTTTTGATGATTAAAAGATGTGTATTTCTGTTGTTAATTTAATATTATAATTTTATAGATACAAGTTTGTATGGGCTAGGAAATGGGGCATCAGTCATATTAAGAAATAATTTTGGACTGGCTTTTCATTTCGCCCTTTTTATCCTTTTCCCATTCATAAATTCTTCCTTGTTGATTTGTATGACTAATGTTTTTTATTGGAAATTCAGGTTCTACTAAAATGCTACTACTAATTTTGGGAAAAATGTTAAGGGTTGTATTCCTTCCCATAAAAATACAATAAAAGGAAAAAAGAAAAACTGATCAGTTTATGTTCCCTTTATTACCTTATACGCTGGGGAAAACAGTGTTTCAGTTTTTAAACAAAATTATTCTCTTTTAATATTTTAGGGGGCCAGTACCAGCAAAGACAAATTTGGTCTGGAGACACACTTTGCACCACCCCCCCTCACATACAAGGTCAATTTAAATCTGATCAATCTATTATGCACATATTTGTTATTGTCTATTAAAAAACATACAATTATTCAACCCCAAAAATTTTATTCAGAGTATGTCCATTTAAAATTGTCCCAAAAGCCGGGCAAAATCCAACCCCTAAATTTTCAATCAAGTTTCAGCCCACTGGGGCACTTTGTTGGGCCTGCACCAAATTAACATCATTTACCAAAAAATTTTAATGCCTTTTGACAGTCTTTGGGGTTCAATCCTCCCAATCCATAGCAGCCGTGTTTGGTGTTCTTCCCGATGGAGCTAGGGAGAAGGACAATCAAACTTGATTGCCCCCCACACTATTGGACAATTAGTTCAAAAAAGGAAGAATCCTAACCCCCCTTTTAAGTCAGTGGGTAACTGATGTTATATATTACTGGATGACACAACTTTTAAGGCAACCGATTTAAGTTGACCACTTTAAGGCAATTCAATATGTAGATCAATTTGCTATTTTATACATACCATTAATTTGGTTATATTGCATTTGAGCTGTATTACTTTAATACGTAGTTTCTGTTATTTTTGTGATGAAATTTAAACTTTTTATTTATATTGAGATCACCCTTTGAACCCTGATATTTACTTATGCGGTGAGGCATTTGTACTCCATCAACATTAATTATTTCGAGAGACATAATTTGTCTATTTTTCCAGCGCGCAGCATAAAAGCAAGGAACGGTGGGAGCACCAGAATCTGCTCCATCATGTCACTGCACACGCAAGCTGCAAGTAGTAAGTCTGTGATAAGCGAATACCGCTACGCTTTCACTCGGACAGAAGGACAATCCCGACCGCTTTATATAGTAAGAAAGAGAAGAAGATATCAGACAGTTGGAGTAGAAAATCATCTTTTACCTGGAAAACGAAACTACAAATCCCATCGATTCAAAATGGACGGGCTGTGAAACCTCCCCTCAGTGTAACTCACGGGACGGAAGGGACAATCCTAATTCCATTTTATATAGAAGGATATTTGAAATTGTAAAAAATCTAATTCTCACTTAGAAGATCTGTGCAGAAAGTTTTGAAAACTGAATAAGCTTTTAAAGCACCAAGGAATGAGATTCTCTCCCATTTCTGTTTCTTCTCAATTTATCTTGATTCACTTATTAATTAATCTATTTACTTATTTTTACTAGCTTTAAGTTTTATGCTATTGCCCATGGTCTCTTCTCTAGTGGTGGGAGTGATTTGTTTCAATCCTATTTTTGTAAAATTGATCTATTTGTAGGAATGTTGTGTGATTACAATAAAATCAATACATTTATATAAAAAATGATCACTTCAGTCATCAGAATTTTCTTTCAATATTTTGCTCAATGCGAACTTGTGTTAGTGTAAACAACTTATATGTGTCACAGACTTAACCTTACTAGAACTGGTGCTCCTGGCTTAGCCTCCATCCCAAATAGCAGACTATTTCGGCCAAACACTGTTGACTTCTAGGCACTTAAGGTTCCATTTTTGGCAATGGTAAATGTATTGTGGCCCAGAAAGAGCCCAGATTGATCAGCCACAATAGATTTTATGGTATATCGACTGTGAGCCAAACAAGGCCCAAATGCAACTCAGTTACATGTCAAATATGTCTGGCACTACAGTTTTGTGCCAGTTGCTGGCCCAGCTATAACCAGCCACATTTAAGAATGTCCATGAATGGAATACTGAGCCAAATGTGGTCACATGCAACCAAGAACATTTAACATATTGTTGGTCAATTTTATTATGGACCTAAAGTGGCTCAGTTATAACAAACCTATGTAAAAGGGCTGCATGCATTTTAGATTCTGGACCAAACACTGCTCAAATGCAATTAACCACAAACCATATGTCTGCATTGTAGCATTTTTGCCAAATAAGGCCAACACAGGCCTATTTAAATGAGCGCCATGGGCACATGTGGCCCAGGAGCAACCTCTGAGTGGCCAGTCCTGGTTTCCCCAGGGCTCCAGACTTCAACTAAATGATCACAAATACCAAAATAGGTATGACTGTTTCCATGGGAGGTTAGCCTTTGAAATATGTTCTATTATATTGCGCGTTTAATAAACCTTTATTTAAATAATTCTAAATTATAAGCTGATATCCCTCTTTTCAGTGATAAGCTGCTACAAAATCACAGAAAAGACAGAATATACTTAGCTTGTTTAATGCTGCTCACGTTGTGACAGACAGGAGAAACAAGTCAGCTTCATTTCACCAAAGAGTTCTTTTTCAGGAGTCGGTCGTAGAAACTGCTTTTTTGTCACAACGAGGTGGCTTTTGGACCTATAGATTCCGTCCACTCAGTTTCTAAAGTTGGCAAGGCTCCAGCTTCTTATATTTTCTACAGCCAAGCACCATTACATTTCCAAACAAGGCAGACAATTTCAAACAGTCGGTTCAAATGACACGTAGTCCTTTTTAGGGTTTACAAACAGCCTTCCAGATGTCCCTGTCTGTCATTATGCTTGCTTGGCCCAACAATTCTGAATGCTGACACTCTATGCTAAATCTTGCTCAGCTCTTTATGCATGTTACACAGAAAAAGAATGACAAATACATATAAAAAGATCTAAAACAGATAGAGTGACACAATTTTAATATTATAACAAACTTATTATAAAAATGACTAATATCATTTGTATTAGGTTTGCCAGTGGCAATTTTCATTGAAACTTTAAAGTAGTATATTGTAATAGATGCAAAGGCTTTTTATATATATATATATATATATATATTGTTGAGTTAATGTGTCGTTAACATATGTTCGGTACGAGCTCCCTAGCATATCCCTGAGCTGATGAAGGTTGTTTTATGTCCCAGCTATGGGTATGAGGGGAGTCCCGTGAAAATTACATCAGAGTTGGAGATGCGCAAGGAAAATATTTCTAAGTACACGCACTGCTGAGGGACGGCTGAATTTCAATGAGAGGCTGGATATGACGCAACTGGTCATCAAAACAAAAGGTAAGCATGTAAAACATTTAAAATTCCTCTGCCCATCATATAGGTCCTTGTTACAAAGATATCTTTGCCCGTGGAATTCAGTTGTCCTTTCTGATCTCTCGCGGTATTCACACTAAGGTGTGATTGTCCCCCATCTTCTTGTGCTTGTGCATCTTTGCATGCTGTTTGTCTTTTGATTTAACGTGATACCATGCAAAATACCGGCCTGTCTGTCAGTAACATGCAGCAGTCGCCAGCCCACTGTTTCACATACACAATGATGTGATGAAGTCTGCATTTTAAGGTTGAAAGTGTATTATTGTCATTTTACCAGGGAAGCTTAGTGATCAGCAGACAGTAAACTTGTTAAAATGGTATCGAAAAATTTCACTCGTTAGTTATTACTTCAGTCTTTATGTAGCACAATATGTTCTGTTACTAATAAATTCTTCAACGGGAACTCACAACAAAGAAACCTGGAAAATAATTTAGTAAAAATAATAATAGTAATAATTATAATTAAGAGCAGTAAACAGAACCTTCATTCAATCAATATTTGCTGTGACTATATTGCTCATTTCTCTTAGGGACACTTTAGTGCAGTTTTAAAGAATATTTGTGTCCTCTATTGCTTCCATGTACTCTCAGACTGCATGGCTTGATGATGCTGAGATCAACGCTCTGTGAGGATCTTACCACTGACACCGCTTTTCTTTGAGCCAACTGTTTCAAATTTGATATCACCCAGGTGCACTACTGCCAGGTTTTCTAACAACCCTTATGTGTGGAGGGGAGCTACTGCCCTCGCTTTCTAACTTGGAATAATACTTTTGCCTCACAGCTTTTCTATTTAAGACCACTTCTGACATGACTTCCAACCTGTAGGTAGATTTATAGTTTTGGAAATCCTCAGCTGATAGCAGTACTGACATCTTTCAGTTTCAAAATGCAGTATTGATTATCTGCTACACTACAGTACATGTCTGATTTCTGTGTTTTTGTCATTAGATTTTCCTAATTGTACTTCTACAGAAGAGCATGGAAAGTACACTTTATAGAAACACTATCTGCTAGAGTTGTGCTTGGGACTTTCTTTGTACAAGCTGAGCACCATATTTTGCCATGGTATAGATTCGAATGTTAAATGAATAAAATTGGTTAACAGATGGTTGCATCTAGTCCTGCTCTTCTTTTGAAAACTTAATATACTGTTTTTTTTCAGGAAGTTTTTGTTTTAGCTGTGCTCTGGCCAAAATCATGTTATATATATAGGAATTTTTGAACCATACCTGTGCTCTGCTCACTTTGTGTTTCACTTACATTTTAAGAAGCTTCAATTGGCTGTGCTGTGGCTATTTCTGGCCCAATGCACACTTGTTATATGGTTTTATGAGGGTTGATTTGTATATGTTCAGGAAGCCAGATATGGATGAGTTCATCACCATTGTTCCATGGTGGTAAGTGGGCAAAATAAGTGGGTGAATGGAGTACATCGCTACCTCACCTGGGCCACTCTGACCACACGTCACTGTTTTTAATTCTGGCATCATCCCATTCAGGAAAACTGCCCCTAACAGCACAAGAACAGCTAAAACCTGGCCAGATGAAGCATCTCAGCAGCTGCAGGATTGTTTCAGAGGGACCAACTGACATCTTTGAACACCCAGACATTGAAGTGTGTTATATTAAGAAGTGCACAGACACTGTCACAGTGAATAAACGATCCGAGTCTACCCCAATCAGAAGCCCAGGGAAGTCTGGAGGCGCTGAAAGAGAGGAACACGCCTTCAGGTCTGGTGACAAGGTCCTTCTAAGCACAGCCTGTGCCAGCCTAAACAACAACAACAACATTTATTTATATAGCACATTTTCATACAAACAGTAGCTCAATGTGCTTTACATAATAAAGAATAGAAAAATAAAAGACACAATAAGAAAACAAAATAAATCAACATTAATTAACATCAATAAGAGTAAGGTTCAATGGCCAGGGGACAGAAAAACAAAAACTCCAGATGGCTTGAGAAAAATAAAATCTGTAGGATTCCAGACATGAGACCGCCCAGTTCCTCTGCATTCTACCTAACATACATGAAACAGTCCTCTTTGGAATTAAAGAGGGACATCTGAGAGGCCAAGTCAGACTATAAAGGAAGATCGAGGAACTCCTGAATACCAACAACAGCAGGCAAGTGTGGATGGGTGTCCAGCATATGACCAACTACAGGACCAGTCCCGAGCTGTGGGAGGTGATTTATAGCTTGCTGAGGAACTGAACCACTACTTTGCCCAGTTTGAAGTGGATCCACCAGATAACACATCCAGATACCAACAACAGCCCATCTTCACAGTGGGGAGCACGGGTGAGACGACGCTGAGGACTGTCAACCCAGGAAAGCAGCTGCATCTGATGGCATCTCAGGACATGTGCTGAAAGACTGTGCAGACCAACTGGCTGGGGTCTTCACCAGGATATTCAACCAGTCTCTGTCTCAGTCCACTCTGCCTCCTGCCTGAAATCCTCGGTTATAGTGCCTCTGGCCAAGAAACAGACCATCACCAATCAGACTACAGGCCAGTTGCACTGACAGCTGTGGTTATGAAGTGCTTTGAGAAGCTCATCAGGAACCACATCATGTCATTCATTCCTCCCAGGCTTCATCCGCACTCAGTTTGCCTACAGAGCAAACAGGTTCACGGATGACGCTGTGCCACTGTTCTCCATGCTGTTCTGTCCCATCTGGAGCAGCAGGGGAACTACGCAAGCTCTCTTCATAGACTCTAGTTCTGCCTTTAATACCATCTTTCCCACACAGACTGGTGACCAAACTGTCAGACAAGGACTTCCACACCCACTTGCCTTTGGATCAAGGACTCCTAAGTGATCACACTCAGAGGGTTAGAGGGGCCCCTACTTCTCACACCCATCGCCTCAGCACTGGTTCCCCATAGGGCTATGTGCTGAGCACCCTGCTCTATACCCTCTACACCTGTCATGACTGCATTCCTACCCACTACAGTATCATTGTTGTTCGCTGACATACCACGGTTGTAGGGCTCATCTCTGAGGGGTGAGTCTGCCTACAGGGATGAGGTGGAGCTGCTGGGAAACGTGGTGTAGGAATAACAACTTGCTCCTAAATATAGCCAAGATCAAGGAGCTCATCTGACCCAGGAAGAAGGCAGACAACACGTAGACACTCATCATCAACGGGACTGTGTGGGAGAGAGTCTCAGACTCCTTGGGAGTCACCATTAGGGAGGACTTAACCTGGGGAACACTGCTGAGGTAGTGAAGAAATCCTCAAAGAGACTCACACCTGAGGGTGCTCGGAAGTTCAACATCCCTGAGTAACTTCTGTGTCCTTACCGCTGCACAGTAGAGAGAACCCTGGTTCACTGTCTCTGTGCGTGGTTCTCCAGCTGCACAGTAACACAGAAGAAAGAGCTCCACAGTGTCATTAAGGCCCCAGCGATAGTCGACTGTCCTCTCCCCTCACCAGAAGAACTACATAGTTCCTGTTGCCTCCAGGAACGCCAAAAATTCTTCAGGACCCATCACATGGGACATGCATTGTTTGAACGCCTACCTTCAGGCAGACATTTCAGATTCATAAAGACTAAGACAAATAGACTGAGAACAATTTCTATCCTTCAGCCATCACCATGCTGAATGCTGCTAAGTGGTCAACCTGATCTAGTGCACCTTCATGTTTATAATACTATACACTCTCATGTTTACAATACAGCTCTAAGTTAATATTGGATAAGGGACAAGTGCAATATGATGTAGTGTAGAGTGGAAAACATTGTTCTGCTGTTATGGACTATTTTGGTCTTATTTTATTCCCTTTTATTTTAGTTTTAACTGAGTAATTGTGATTTTTTTATTAATTTTTTTGCACTGGAAAATTGCACCTAAAATTTAGTTATAAATGTCTCATTCTACAATGACAAAATAGGTTTTGATTGATTGATTGATTGATTCCTCTTAACACTAGAATTACCAGAACCTCAAGAAAACTCGTAATCCGGCCCCTCTTAAATCCATTCAGACCTCTCCGCTCAGTGTCGTTTGTCCTATAAATGTGCCAATTATGACAACAGCAAGCAGCCTGCTATTCCATCCCCACCGCCGCAGAACGTTCAAAGTTCTCCAGCTCATGCCTTTTTTGATT
>NW_024385433.1:0-11809 GCF_016835505.1 Polypterus senegalus
CACAGAAATACAGAAGAGCAGAGGATGTCATTTCATTAACAAAGGGAAGTCAGATGGAGGAAATGCTGTGAGAAATGAAGGCATGAGGGTTGCCCTGGACATGACATAAACTGCATGGCCACAACACCATATGTAATAACTTTTACTTTTACACAAACTGGGACAGCAGCTCCTCAAGACGAAGGTAACAATGCTTATCACAATAAGGACAAATAAGCCAGAGCTCCCATATCAACTACTGGCCACACAGAATAGGCCAGTGAAGACCTTAAAGTTTGACTAAACAAATGACACATCCTTGGTGCACAATGTGATCTGCACAGGGATAAGAGATGCCATGGCCAGAAATGATAATGGACTATAATGCTACAAAAAGAGGAGTGGAGAATTTAGACAAAACATTACACTGGATGCTGGCCACACGCAATTGTTTCAACATATTGAACATCTCAGAAAAAATAACTTGTCATCTCGACAACTTTCAACTGAGATTGGAACAGGGAGAAGGAGACAGAGCCTTCTTGAGGAGCAGGGTAAACCACTGGTGACACCTCACATCCTACTGGGACGACATGTGCCAAAGACCCCAGCATGTACAGCCATTGTGTCGATTCAACAGTTAAATCCACAGGAAAACCAATGACGGCACCTGTAGTGTGTATGCATAGTGAGTGTGTTTGTGTGTCTCACTTTGTGAACTGTACAGTTATTACAGTATTGTGTAGAAAATGAAAATATTCAGTTCTGCTTGATAAACACACAGAATGTGATCTGAGAGTTAAGAGTAAACAGGTTATTTACATTGCTTTTTCAAATAAAGTGACCATCTGATTTAAAAAAAAAAAGTCCCTCAATAGTACATAAATAGAAAAAATGTAATCATAAGTTGAGATTCAACACAATTATATGTCTTGCTTCTCAAAGAGAAATTAAAATACGATGTTTGTAAACTACTGCATTTGTGAAGGACTGAAGTGTGAAGATATCGAAAACTATCATTGAGTGTATTTCAGTAATTTGTGTAGTGACTTATAAATCCACAATATTACATTAAAATAAACTGCTCAAAAAATTAAAGGAGCACTTTTTAATCCGAGTATAGCATCAAGTCAATGAAACTTGTGGGCTATTGATGAGGTCAGTTAAGTAGCAGAGGGGCTTGTTAATCAGTTTCAACTGCTTTGCTGCACTAGAGGGGCAATAGTGAGACGACCTCAAAAACAGGAATAAATGGTTTAACAGGTGGAGGGAGGCCTCTGACATTTTTGCCTCATTATCTGTTTTGTCACTCAATTTGCATTTGGCTATGGTCAGTGTCACTCACTACTGGTAGCATGAGGCCATACCTGGACCCTAGAGAGGTGGCACAGGTAGTCCAACTTCTCCAGGATGGCACATCAATACATGGCATTGCCAGAAGGTTTGCTGTGTCTCCCATCACAGTCTCAAGGGCATGGAGGAGATTCCAGGAGACAGACAGTTACTCAAGGAGAGCTGGACAGGGTCAAAGAAGGTCCTTAACCCATCAGGAGGACCGGAGGAACAGGATGAGCACTGGCAGAGCCTACAAAATGACCTCCAGCAGGCAGGCCACCTCTGATAAAAAAGAAACAGACTTCATTAGGGTGGCCTGAGGGCTCAGCGTTCTCTAGTGGGCCCCGTGGAGCTTGATTGGCATTTGCCATAGAATACCAGAATTGGCCGGTCCACCTCTGGCATGCACCCTGTGCTTTTCACAGATGAGAGCAGGTTCACCCTGAGCACATGTGGCAGACGTGAAAGGGTCTGGAGAAGCCGTGGAAAACATTATACTGCCTGTAACATCGTTCAGCTGGCTGCTTTGGTGGTGGGTCAGTGATGGTCTGGGGAGGCATATCCATGGAGGGACGCACAGACCTCTACAGGCTAGACAATGGCACCATAACTGCCATTAGGTATCAGGATGAAATCCTTGGACCCATTGTCAGACCCTATGTATTTTATGTCCTGTCCAGGGCAACCCTCATGCCTTAATTTATCTGTTATATATATTTCTCTTCTGGTTCGTCCTGCTTCCACCTCAAAACCGGTCCCACCCACACGCAGCCGACATGCCATTTCGTTGCCTACATCTCCTCTTTAAAACTGGTCCCTCCCACACACACACGACACGGCATTTCTCGATTCCTATTTGTTCTCTTTCAAACACTTCCCCACTCTGCCTGTGGCCTCTCATACACCTTGCTATTTTCATTATACTGCGACGATTGTTTCCTAAGCCTTTGTTATAAAATTAACGACAGTATGTTCTCTGTTGATGGGTTTTGGTACAACGCCATCTCTATTCCATGATCCAGCAACTGTCTGTTCCCATCAGTGGGTTATTTTTTGACACAAACGGCTGAGGAAGGCAATGCACTCTCACTACGACATAGGGCAGTAGATTTCGTTGCATCACATTGGTACAGATTTGGAGACGTTCTTCCTGTTGTTCTTTCCAACGCAAATTGAGTTATCACAACAAGTCAGGAGTACTATCAATACATGGCAACATCTGGAGTTTACTGTGGTGAAGCTGAAATTCAAGCTCTTTCCGGGATTCTCCATGCTACCATTGTCATTTACTTCAAACACGACCCCAACATCCCGCCTAGCATTTACAATTCTGGAAATACTCTCTTCATTTACCTTCTGTACTCAGGAAAACTGGACAATGGCCACTATGTAGCCCTCCTACCAATTCCGATCATGTCTCCACAGCAGCACATAATGTCTGATAACACCAACACATCAGTCCTCAGTCATTCTTCTCTTCCACAAAACACTACAGTTTCGTCTACTTGTACAACCTTCCTCTGCGACATTTGTAGTAAACCTTTCAAAACAAAACCCAGCCTTGCCAAACACAAGAAAATTCACTGCAACGACAAATTGTTTCAGTGTCACACTTGCACAAAACGTTTCACAACGCAGAACTAACTTCACAAACACACAAAAATTCAGTCCGCTGAAAAATTACCTGACTCCCACTCCAGTAACACATTCTTCCAGTGCGATTCCTGAAACAAAACTTTTCAAACACAAACCTCACTTGCTAAACACAAGAAAAGGCATTCTTCCCAACAACTATATGAGTGCCAGAAATGCAATAAGAAGTTCACCACACAGGATTGTCTGACTAAACACAACAAAACTCATTCACAAGTCTTGCAATGCGACATCTGAAAAGCAATGTTTCCAAACCAACGCAGTCTCAGCAGACATACACACAATCCTCTTCCTGTTACCACAGGTACTTCTTCACCTCATTCCTGTCTTCCCATCCAAGAGTAGAACATTGGGACTCCAGACCAGCAGTGCAAACACTGTCATGCACTATACTGGCCTGCTGAGGATAATACATCCAACGTAGCTTTACCACCTTTGCGGGAGCCACCTGTGTTTTTACAACAGCTTCTTACACAGCAAACATCAGAAGGTAAAAATTATCATGAACACATTTGAAAATACAACTCTTCTCTAGCGTTTGCTTCTATGGGTGCACAGATAGCTAAATCTCCTGGCCACGGACCATACTGTTTTAAAATACACATATACATACGATACACTAACACTTCTACCTCTCCAGGATATGGACAGTTGTAAGTTTTTGACACAGCGCAAGCTACTGAAGTATGCTTACAAAATAAAGCAAACTCTGCATGCAGTGACATAGTAAATTCGTCACTAGATACGGGGGTCTTCCCAGACTGTCTTAAGACTGTTGTAGTTAAACCCCTACTTAAGAAACATAATCTCGACCCCTCAGCTCTTGAAAATTTTAGACCCATCTCTAACCTGCCTTTCTTAAGTAAAGTTCTGGAGAAGGCAGCCATTATGCAGTTAAATGACCACCTCAATAAACCTGCTATTCTTGATAAATTTCAGTTGGGTTTTAGAACAAATCACAGCACAGAAACTGCACTCGTTAAAGTAGTAAATGACTTGCGGGTAAATGCAGACAGAGGCCATTTATCTGTTCTCATCCTCTTAGATCTGAGTGCTGCATTTGACACCATTGATCACAACATTCTTAGAAATCGCCTTAGTCAATGGGTGGGCCTCTCTGGCAGTGTCTTAAATTGGTTTGAATCCTACCTGACAGGGAGAAAATTTTTTGTTAGTTGTGGGAATTACAACTCGAAGACACATGATATCCGATATGGTGTTCCACAAGGCTCTATCCTGGGTCCGCTGTTATTCTCAATCTACATGCTTCCGTTAGGTCAGATTATCTCAGGGCACAACGTGAGCTACCACAGCTATGCTGATGACACACAGCTGTACTTATCAATAGCTCCTGATGACCCTGATTCTATTGATTCACTAACAAAATGTCTGACTTGTATCTCAGAATGGATGAATAGTAACTCTCTCAAGTTAAATAAAGAGAAAACTGAAATCTTAGTGATTGGCAATAATGGATACAATGAGGCTATTAGAAATAAACTGGATACATTAGGATTAAAAGTCAAGACGGAGGTAAAAAGCTTAGGGGTGATTGTTGACTGTAATCTGAATTTTAAATCGCATATTAATCAGATCATTAGGACAGCATTTTTTCACTTAAGAAACATAAGTAAAGTTAGACCTCTTATATCAATGAAAGATGCTGAGAAATTAGTTCACGCGTTTGTTTTCAGTCGACTAGATTACTGCAACGAACTCCTCTCAGGACTACCCAAAAAAGACATAAATCGTTTGCAACTAGTGCAGAATGCAGCTGCTAGAATCCTAACTAGGAAAAGAAAATCCGAACACATTTCTCCAGTTTTAATGTCACTACACTGGTTACCTGTGTCATTCAGGATTGACTTTAAAATTCTGCTTATGGTTTATAAAGCCTTAAATAATCTCGCCCCATCTTATATATCTTAATGTCTGACACCTTATATTCCAAATCGTAACCTCAGATCCTCAAATGAGTGTCTCCTTAGAATTCCAATAACAAAACTTAAAAGAAGTGGTGAGGCGGCCTTCTGCTGCTATGCACCTAAAATCTGGAATAGCATACCAATAGGAATTCGCCAGGCTGATACAGTAGAGCACTTTAAAACACTGCTGAAAACACATTACTTTAACATGGCCTTTTTATAACTTCATTTTAATCGTAATTTAACTTAATCCTGATACTCTGTATGTTCAATTCATCATAACAACTATTCATGGTGGCTCTAAAATCGGTACTGACCCCTACTCTCTTTTCTGTTTCTTTTTCCGGTTTCTTTGTGGTTGTGGCCTGCGCCACCACCACCTACTCAAAGCTTCATGATGCTCCAACAATGATGGACGGATTAAAAGGCAGAAGTCTACGTGACCATCATCATCATAATCAAGCCCTTCCGTGAGAATCCTAAATCCAAAGAGGACTGTTTCATTTATGTGAGGTAGAATGCCCAGAGGGGACTGGGCGGTCTCATGGTCTGGAATCCCTACAGATTTTATTTTTTCTCCAGCTGTCTGGAGTTTTTGTTTTTTCTGTCCCCCCTGGCCATTGAACCTTACTCTTATTCGATGTTAATGTTGATTTATTTTGTTTTAAAATTGTGTCTTTAATTTTTCTATTCTTTAATTTGTAAAGCACTTTGAGCTACTGTTTGTATGAAAATGTGCTATATAAATAAATGTTGTTGTTGTTGTTGTTGTACTTCTCCAGCTAGGTTCTATGCTCAGAACAATCAATCCCTTCGCTAAATCATACAAACACATGCATGAAATCGCTCAGTCCAATCCAACAGCATCTGCACG
This sequence comes from Polypterus senegalus, assembly GCF_016835505.1. Lineage (NCBI taxonomy): Eukaryota > Metazoa > Chordata > Cladistia > Polypteriformes > Polypteridae > Polypterus > Polypterus senegalus. The sequence goes on from NW_024385433.1 coordinate 5,767, forward strand.
AATGGTTTTCAAGGAAAACCCTGGGCAGGATTTATGACGATACAATGCCCGACATGTCACACCGATGCTTCAGCGATTTTCCTCAGAGAAGATGGCGAACCCCCTGCCGAAAGTAATATTTGCATCTATCCCAGAGGCAACTCCTGTAAACAGATTTCCACGCTCAAATTTGAATTGCGATCCTATGGTTTACCTACTTTTATTCCCTTATGGAGACATTGGCTGGCAAAAAGATTTACAACATGTTCCCGATAAAAGAACCGCCAAGTGAATCAGGGTTACTCAATGGCAATTTACACGTACAGATTAGCAATGAGGAATACATTTAGTATTTTGCACTCCAGCGACAAACTATTCCAACAGTATATCGTAGATGCGTATGTTAAAACAGAGGGCGCGCATCTCAACTATCTCAGATTACATTAAACAAGATCTACGCATGGAACAATACAAAGGACTATCAGACACACTGCAAGCAAAGGCTGAAAATAACAAAGTACATGTAAGAAAAATGATCATATTACCGTCCACATTTGCAGGAAGTCGAAAATACATGCAACAAAACTATCAGGATACCATGGCCATAGTACGTATATTCGGAAAGCCTGATTTATTTATTACTTTCACATGTAATCCTGCTTGGCCGGAAATTCTACATGCACTGTCGGATACCCAAAGACCGGAGCACAGACCTGATATTGTAGTACAAGTCTTTATGATTAAGCTGCAGGAATTACTTAGAGACTTTCTACAACAGCATCTTTGTGGGGTTGTTATCTCTTATATTTACGTTATCGAATTTCGGAATCACAGCCTTCCCCATGCCCACATGCTGTTTATTCTTCACAATAATTCTAAAATAAGAACCAAAGATGACATTGATAAATATGTCACTGCTGAACTCCCTAACCCTGACACTGACCGTAAGTTATTTGAAATTGTTTCTAAATGCATGGTACATGGACCATGAAGTACAGCAGGTAACCCAACAGCATTGTGCATGAAAGATGGTACTCGCACCAAGCGATTCCTGAAAGATTACAAGGAACGCACGCAAGAAAACATTAATGGGTACCCAATCTACTGCAGAAGAGAAGGGTCAACTGCACAAATAGGAAAGTTTGTAAATGATAATCGATGGATAGTTCCGTACAACCCTTGGTTGAGTAAAAAAATCAATGCACATATTAATGTCAAAGTTTGATCATCTATAAAGTCCATCAAATATCTCTACGAATATGTTCACAAAGGTTAGGATGCAGCTTCCGTTACCTTACAGCAAGAACATGCTAACCCAAGAACTTGCTGCAAGAGCAATACTAAGCGTCACAAACGACGATTCTCTACATATTAACAATAAAGTTCTTGATCTTATAGAGGGTGAAAAAGTGACCTTCAAGAGTGTAGATACAGTGGTCAGTGACGATCCTAATGATCAACTAAGGTACCCACAGGAGTTATTACACATCCTCACACCAACTGGCATGCCTTCCCATATCCTTCATCTAAAGGTAGGAGCCGTAGTTATGCTCCTCCGAAATATTATACCATCAAAAGGTCTTTTCAACTGAACAAGACTCATCATTACATGAATACATACACATATTATTGAATGCAAACTGATCGCTATACAAAATTCTGAAACAATGTTCTTTCCCACAATCTCTCTCCTTCCTTCCGACACCAATCTCCCTTTTAAATTTAAACGCACACAATTCCCACTCAGACTCGCCTTATCCATGGCTATCAACAAGTCCCAAGGACAAACGTTTGCAAAGTTTTGCGTTAATCTACAGCAACCAGTCTTCAGCCACGGTCAGTTGTTCGTGGCTTTTTCTAGGGTTAGCTCTTTCGACTCATTATCTGTCGTCTCCACCAAAACACCTATTCACAACTGCGTCTTTCAAGAAGTATTTCTTTCTTCTTGATTTCTCAATTCTTTTCTCACCGTTTTCCGTTCCTATTCTTACACGGGCGTATGCTACGGCGGGCGTCGGCTAGTATATGTATATACCAGTAACGGCGCAAAAACACTTGACTTGAGCATTCATAGTATTCACCTTCTTTCTCTGTACATTTAGCATTCGTTTGCTCAGAGGTTGATGTGCTTGATGCTTCCTGAGAAGCTGTTCTTTACTCCACCGTGGTGATGCGCTGCTTCTCTTCTTTCGTCGGCATCTTTTCGCGTTAAAACTGAATAAGTTAGTGTAAGAGCCAATCTTAGAAAGTTAAAGTTTTGAGTTAGACTCATATTGATGTTTGCTTAATTTGAATAGAATATAAATTTCTTTCATAGTCATAACTTATGGTATAGTCTTTTCCCCCTATAAGTTAGCAAGAGATAGAACCTTCTTACTATAACTGAATAACAGTGTGATAATAAGCTCTTTTTGTTTGGAACAAGTCTCAGTAAAGAAGGACTTGAAAGACCCATTTAAGCTTAGAAATGGGATAAGCATACAGTTTTCTGACCGTTTTGAAATGGTTCAGAAATGTTAAGTAAGAAGTAACGATTTGAGATGTAACAAGATTAGGCTTAGAATTGAACTTTTCTTAACGTTAATTTTTTCTTTTTTGTTATTTTAATTTTTTCTTTTTGTGTGAACTGTTTTACTTCAAAACTTAACTAAATTTTCAAAAATCAAGATATTTTGTCTGTGAAATCATTTCTACGGGTCAGGCTTTTGTTGAATCCCATTTTTTGAGTTGAAGCTGCAGAACTTTGGTAATTTTGGGAAAACGCAGCTACAGTTAGTTTTTGTTTTTTATTACTTAGTACGTTTTCTTTAATTTTTCACATAATCTGGTCTACTTTAAGAATGATTCTACAATAAAATAAAATAAAAATAAAAAGAGTAATAACATCATCACCCCGAAAGCGGATAGTAGACATCACGTGTCTACAGGTGATTTAAAATCCTGGACGAACAAACGAACAGCCATGGTAGCATATTATAGAAGAAGATATATATCTGGAACAAACCTCTCGTTTTAAGAATGAGACAGTGTTGCACTGTCCTCGATCGCCCTGAAGATGGCACTTCTGTGCAGGAAATGAACTAAGTAAAGCCGGACTCCATCAGATTCTTAAAATGTGTATCACTCTGTGTATCAGAGTAAGTTGACTTTTAGCAGTTTTTCAACTCACACATAAAATATTTCATACATTGTTATCAGAATATCAGAGGTAAGTTTTGGAGGTCCAAAGCTAATTATGCCCAAAGACAAAGAACTCCAGATTCCTGCTTCTTGTTGTAGCTTCCAGTCCTCTTGGTGGTGGTGTTGCACCACACATTTGCCTTCCAGTTGACACACACACACACAAAAAAGAGAGAATACAATCAAGAAGGGTCTGGAGCTTTACTCTTCTTCTTCTTTCAGCTACTCCCATTAGGGGTTGCCACAGCGGGTCATCTTGTTCCCATATCTTTCTGTACTCTGTATCTTGTTCTGTTACACCCATCACGTGCATGTCCTCTCTCACCACATCCATAAACCTTCGCTTAGGCCTTCCTGTTTTCCTCTTCCCTGGCAGCTCTATCCTTAGCATCCTTCTCATAATATACCCAGCATCTCTCCACTCCAAATGTCCAAATCAATGCAATCTCACTTCCCCAGCTTTGTCTCCAAACCGTCCAACCTGAGCTGACCCTCTCATGCACATCCTGTCTATCCGCATCACACCCAATGCAAAACTTAACATCTTAACATCCTTGGCTCTGCTCTCACTCTCCTCCTGTTCTTGATCTTCAACATTATCCTACAGACCACCATCTGCCTAACTACGCTTTGCCCTGCCACCACTTTACAGTCTCCCATCTCCTTCAGACTGACTCTCCACAAATCAGTGTGTTTCTTTGTGTCTGTCCCAGGCCAGATTAAATGGGGAGGGATAGTCAGGAAGGGCATCCAAAGTAGAATTTTGCAAATATATGGACAACAATACAGATCTCCATACCCACTCAGTTGAGGCCCAGGCTAACGATAGCTGCCACCACTACTGTTAGCCAACAAGATGCTGGGGGAAATTTGGATACTTTTGGCCAAAAGAGAAGAAGGGAGAAAGGTAAAGAGAGTGGAACTGAGGGTAGGAACTTTGAATGTTGGCACTATGACTGGTAAGGGGAGAGAGTTAGCAGATATGATGGAGAGAAGGAAGGTTGATATATTGTGCATGAAAGAGGCTAAATGAAAGGGGAGTAAGGCCAGGTGGATTGGAGGTGGATTTAAATTGTTCTATCATGGTGTAGATGGGAGGAGAAATGGGGTAGGAGTTACTCTGAAGGAACAGTATGTCAAGAGTGTTTTGGAGGTGAAAAGAGTGTCAGACAGAGTGATGATTATGAAGCTGGAAATTGGAGGTGTGATGAATGTTGTTAGTGCATATGCCCTGCAAGTTGGGTGTGTGATGGATGAGATTAGTAGTATAAGTATAATTAGGAAAAAAAAATTATATATATATATATATATATATATATATATATATATATATATATATATATATATATATATATATATCTTGTCACACACGTGCGCATGGAGGGCAGCTAAAGGGCTTGAGTGAAGGCAGTTCGGAGGTATGCCGGGATGTGGCAGAGTACACTGACTCTTTTTCTCCCTTGCCTGTAGACCATTCCCGGGGGATTCCTCCTGGCTCTCCTGACATCACACATTACCGGGGCCGAGTATTCAGGCAGGGAGGGTGCCCCGTGGTTCGGCGAGACCCGGTGCAGGCTCCGCTCCCGGCACGCATAACTAGGCCACCTAGAGAGGTCAGGGAGTGTGCGGGTGGGGCTCACAGAGTTGGGCTGCCCTGGAAGGGGGAGGCTAAAGGGGCTCAGTATGCTCTCTTGGGGGAGAGTGCCTGCCTCCCTGTGAAACCAAAGCCCCATTTACCACCTAGGGGTGCCCCAGACTGGCAGGTGAGTGAAATAAAAAAATGGAGGTTGGACCCTGAGCGGCCAACCAGCAAACAAGCCTTGTCCTTATGGGCAATGGTAGGGCAGTGGCTACGGCCATTTGAAAACAATCCCTATCAAATAATAGAGCAGGTAGCTTGCTATCTGCTCCTGAAAGCGCTTCCCCGTGGCTTCACCCAGCCGGTCTGGGGCAAGCAGTTTAAGAACATGTCAGAGTTCATAGAGCTCCTGGAGACAGAGGGCGGCCTCACACTCTGGGGGAGCAGAACCTTCCTTATGTCAAACTCAGCCGGGGTATGTCCCAAGACCTAGCCCCTCCCTGTACAACCCGGAGCTTGTATCGGCGTCCGCGGTGCCGCAGGCATGCAAACTGCTTGGAGACAAGGAGGAATGCAGGTGGAGGGAGAGGAGGGGTTGGTGTGCTCTGGTTAATCCATTGGCGGTCCCACATACTGGCGTGGTGATCATCAACGGACACAAGACCACCGCGTTGTTCGATTCCGGCAGCAACATTTCCATTGTTGCCCGCCGATTTGTGCTACCGCAACAGTGGATAAAATTTAAGACCGGTATAACCTGTGTCCACGGAGAAATCCGCTGGTACAGGTCCACCGCTTGTGTAATCAGTTACGGAGGATCAGTTCGCAAACTCACCGTAGCGGTCCTTCCTGATCCTCCACACCCGGTGATACAAGGGCGGAACTGGTCTAAAATTAAAAGCGGTGAGACACATACCACTCCCGGAATTAATTTGGGCCTCGTTATGGACGGAGAGGAACTGTCTCAAGCTGCCTCCACGCCGTGTAATCAGCCGGCAGAGAGAGACGAAGCGGCCGTCCTGGGTGACGTGGCAACTCCCAGGCCGTCGCGTGCTGAGGTAGTGCCTACCTCCCATTCTAAGTTGCTTGCCTATTGGCAAGGCCCCTACGAAGTTAAGGAGAGGAAGGGAATGGTCGACTATTTGGTGAGTCAATCCAATTGTCGGCCGAAGGAGCGGGTTTATCATGTGAACCTGCTGAAACCGTGGAAGGACAGGGACCCCGATCCCTCCTCCGGCCAGCCCCGCTCGCTCTTCGCTCACACACACAACCTTAACTTCGGTACGGACTTAAGTCCTAGACAAC
>NW_024385434.1:0-24991 GCF_016835505.1 Polypterus senegalus
GACGATTTCAGCAGTGGACACTTTGATGTTAATGAATGTTTAAACTCTCAAAAGCTGTATGTGAAGTTATTGATGAAACTGGTTGTGTGCTTACAACGCTTGACAGATGCCGAATGTCACTTCAACACAATAAGTCCTGCAAATACTGTCATAATTGAAACAAACCATGAAACTCAAACCGATTATGACAGCAGCAATCCAAGCTGTGAGATTTGAAACAAGATTACTGTTCTCATGGCCAACTGTACGTTTCATGCTCAAGAGTAAGCTCAGTGCACAGCTTGGTCATATTACAACTGGAGGGCCGAACTCACAATGTGGTATACAAAGAGATATATATATAGATATATAGATATAATGTGTGTATGTGTATGTACAGTATGTATGTGTATATATATAGAGAGAGATATAGATATAGATATATATACTGTATATATAATGTGTGTGTATGTATGTATGTGTATATATATATATATATATATATATATATATATATATATGACAGCAACACTCATAACAGTGACAAAACAATTACATTGACAATCATGTTACGTTCTTATTAAAATGTTTCCTTTAATTTTTCATTACTTCTTTAACACACTACTTCTCCGCTGCGAAGCGCGGGTATTTTGCTAGTCAATGAAATAAAACACCAAAATTACATTTGTTTTGTCTGACTTACAAAATATTGATCAACTTCATATGCAACATTTCACAACACAACAGTTTCCAACTTTTCCTTTACCCTGCACCTCTAGACTGAGACATTTACAGTAGATTAGAACTTTAGAAAAACCTGGATGTCTCTAAAATGTCATTAAATGAAGTTTTGAAAGCCCCTAAAGTCCTGCTGTCCACCACACTACATGGCCACTTATTCCACCGTGTCTGTGTTTCTCTACTCCTAATGCTGATGTGAAATTTACCCTTAACAAGTTCCCAACTGTGTCTCTGTGTCTCTAAAATGAACTCATTTTAAAGTCACAGTCTCAATCCACTGGACTAATTCCCTTCATAATCTTTAAAAAATCAATCAGGTCTCCTCTTTATCTCCTTTCACTTAAAGTGAAATGGCTCAGCTCTTTGAACCTTTCATCATTTCCCCTGTAGCCCTGGAATCAGTCAAGCTCTTCACTAGTGAGGTTGCAAACATAGATCATGTAAATATTACCTTGTTTAATTCAACTGCTGGGTGTGCGCACACTGCATTGTTTAATGTCTAATCAGTTCTCTGTTAAGTAGCTCAATTCAGTAAGTCATCCAGGGACACACGTGTGCGTGTTTGTGTGGTGTTTGTGGGGTTGGCGCTTGGTTACCGCATTGGGGGGGATACCAGGCATAGTGACGCAACTCTTTGTTGATTTGAATTTACACACGGCGTCCGAAGGGGAGGAGTCTTAGAGTTAGACGTGTTCTGAAGGGGCGGGGCTATCCTGAGATGGCAAGCAGAAGGCGTGTCAGTCAGAGATTGTGAATGACTTGGACAGTAGCACTGATTCGAGCTGCTCCGCTGTTTACAACCATTAGCCTGGCTATGTGAGCATCTGCCTCTCAGAGGAAAAGAAAACTTCTTCGGGGCCACATGGAAATGCTGATGTAGTGTTGGTCTCTCGAGTGGAAGACAAGAATTAAAACAGAGGACAGGTATGTACTTGTTGGTTTGGTTTCAGAAAATAGCGACTGCCGATGTAAAAGTCGTTCACGTGAAGATTCGGAATGGGAGACTCTTTGTTTCCTGTCTGACTGTTGGTCTGTGAACGGTGCTGCGGTGACGAGTGATTGTTTCCTATCTCATTTCTTACCTGTGCGTGAGGTTTCGCGTTTTAATTTTGTCTAAAGTCACCACGCCCATCGATAGTGTATACATGCGCAGACGCTTACTCTTCTACACGTGCCCTCATCTCTAATCGGTGTGTTCATTTCATTGTGAAGGTTGCTGTGTCTTTGTAAGCTTGTAATATTTTAAAGGCTATAGAACACACACATGCACTAAGTCTTTATTTTGTCTCATCGTCCATTATGCTGTAGCCACTTTGCTACATTTTGAAGTCCAGAAGACAAAGGCAATGTCCCTCCTCGTCGGTTCTTTAAGTTTTTCCAGATTGAGGTCGCGCTGACCAGAGATATCTGGCAAGACTGGGGCTGACTTCGGTGTGATAAGCTTCGAGTGAAGCTCGGCATAATACCGTGCGTAGAATTCGCACTATAACATGACGTAAGCACAAAAGCCGAAATCTGCTTATGCACAAAAAATTCCAGATGCAGGAATCTGTGCATTCGCCAACTTCCACGTTCTCCCGCTAAATCCCGATCAGCATGAAAAGTAACGCTCATGCACACGCCTGTTGTCCCGCCCCAACTCCTCCCAGAATTACGTCTCTTTGAATATGAAAATCAATATAAATCACCCTTAAGCTCAGTCTTCTGTGAAAAGACAATGGGAAAAGCACGGGGGAAAATATAAGAATTTTAGCGAATCGCGAAAGTGGAGGCAAGGAAAAAACGTACTATTTGTTGGTTTAAGCCGTGGCATAAACAACAAAAGGAAGTCGATCGAGTGACATGGAGTGTCGGAGAAACTCGAAAGCTCAAGTCACACAGTGCCCGAAATAAAAAAGAAGTTGTCACATATCAAAGTCACCGGGAAAAGGCGAGTCGTAGCCCACCAGCTGAGTGTCATATGAAAGCTTATTAGAGTACAGAGAAAAAAAAAGCAATAGGCACACAGTGGGAAAAAGCACGAAATGTCAACTTTAATCTTGAAATTTCCACTTTAATCACGTAGTATATTTTGACATTAAAGTAGAACATCATAAACTTCATCTTAAAATTGTTTAATTTATTAGTTTCTCAAATCCCATCGTAACTAAAGTAGCACGTTAAATACTTTGTTTTGTATTTGATCTTCTATGTGCTCTGTGTGTGTGAATCACTACGTGCTTCTTAAACCGGCTTTCTCTTCCTCCGACAGGACACAGAATCCATTACATTCGTGATATTACAGCTCTCTGAATAATTAAAATAGTGAGATGTATACGTGATATTTTCATAACAAATCATGTTATTAAACTTGGGAACACGATGGTGCAGTGATTGTTCATGTCTCACACAAGATGCTGCTGCGCCATGCATGACCTTCAATGAAATAATTTACTGTAGCAGTACTGTCTCTTTCAAACGTACTAACCTCCAATTCCTGTCCTTACTTTTCTTTCTCCAAATACCCAATCGTCAAACAATCGGCTTTGTAACAGACGTTAAGTCATCTGTAAGCTTAGAACGCCGATTCTTCAAAACTTTTAAGGAACATTGAAATATCTTCGTAGTACATGTTTAATTTTTCTATCCATCTATCCTTCCAGTGTCACGCCAGTCCCAGTAAGAATACAGCGCGAGGCAGGAACAATCCATGAACGGAGCACAAGCTAATAGCTACTGCTGCGGCACCGTGTCCTGGCATGTTTAATTATTGATAATATAGATTATTTAAATGAAGTTAAAGTTGTATCTGTCTCTCTACTATAAACAAAAATCCTGTGGAATGAATGACTAGGAGACGATACGTGATCTTCATGCTAAGATTATGAAAGACAAAACAACCACAAGACGAAAGAGAATGGGCAAAAAAAAAAAATGTAGTGTAAAGGGAAGCAGCACACACAGATACAGGTGTCTCAGTGCATATAAAGTGTATAAAGGACAATACGTTATAAATGAAATGTCGATGAATAAAAGATCGCATTAGCACAAAAAAAAGGAAATGCCCGGGGCCAGAAGTAAAGGACAAATATTGTTTTTACAATGTCACGTGAGACCAGGCAGTGAGCTATCATTTAAAACCAGCCCACAGACATCTAACCTAGCAATAGTTAGATTGCATTTGGCAGACAAGCATCGTGTGCTCCCAGCTCTTAAAACAATGACATGCAACAAGCAGAAGAGGCAGCTCGCAAGCACATTTCCTTAGCGTGCGTTCAACCGCCCACCTTCACAACACGAGCAGCATTAAACGTCTGGCAAGAAAGACATATAACAACGCACGGGGCCAGAAATAAAGGACAAGTATTGTTTTTACAAAAGTTTTTAAAGTAAAAGTGAAAATAATGCATACGTATCAATTCCCAAGAAGATAATCTCTTTAAATTGTATGTTGCCTGCCAAAGGCAAAGTAATCCGTAATGGAGGATCGCAGGAATTGTGGGAAAGAGGGATGCTTTCATCGGATTAACGCTATTTCAGATGTGGAATGGCCAAATGGGAGAGGCAGCTTGATGGATGAGGTCTCCAGGACTCTAAACAAATCCAAATCATATTATGTGATATCATCTAATGCGAAATTCTACTCCGTACTTCTATAATTTTTGTTTTTATACTGTATTGAGGATTACTTGTGTTCTGTGTATTGTACTGTATTGCATTGACCCCCTTCTTTTTGACACCCACTACACGCCCAACCTACCTGGAAAGAGGTCTCTCTTTGAACTGCCTTTCCCAAGGATTCTTTGATTTTTTTGGGAGTATTTTCCGGTCTTCTTAGAGGGTCAAGGCTGGGGGGCTGTCAAGATGCAGGGCCTGTTAAAGCCCACTGCAGCACTTCTTGTGTGATTTTGGGCTATACAAAAAATAAATTGTATTGTTATTATATATCTGGTAAACCAAACACGGGGGTGGGCGAGCGAAGGAAGCAGGGGGTGCAGCTACCTAGTATAATATAATAAACATATTTTGCTGCATTTCATTTTAAAAATGACATCATCATCATATGTAAATACATGTTTTATAAAGTGCCTCAGGTTGTGCAATACTGTAACCGTACTGCAAGTTTACAGTGAGGTAATTGTACTTAAGAGTACAGACAGTCCTACAAGGAGCACTTGATTGAGTGCGTTTATAGTTCTTGGGATTAAACTCATTCTGAACCGTGAGGTCTGTATAGGAAAGACTTTGAAACATTTGTCATGTGAAAGCAGTTCAATAGACAGCATGGCTGAGGCAGCGTGTGCTTGATGCTGTATACCGATAATTATCTTTCTCAGCTTCTGCAGATCTTTGATTCCCCACTCAGATACAGTGATATAAATACTCAGAGTGGTGCAATGAGAGTAATATGGAAAAAGATGATCCGCTGTGGCAACTTGTAATGGGAGCAGCTGAAAGAAGAAGAAGGTGCAGTGAGAGTAACAACGCTAAAGCAGCTATTGTATTTAGAATAGTTTGACCATTCGGTGGACCATTATATTGTTACTGGCTAATTACAATCAGGTGCATTCAACTAATAAACAATATGTGGTTAATTTCAGTGTATTTATAATGTCGCATTAGGGATGTTGATCTAAAAAGGAAAGGATAACCACACAGGAACAGCAGCACTGCTTTGACGCTGGGTGCCGCCAATCTGCAAAACCGAGTGCAAAACTTGTGTACGACAGGGTATGAGGTACCGTGGAAAAGTGCGTGGCTTTACGCCAAATGTAGGTTTAATGCTTTGTGATTTGAATGAGGAAAAGTTCTTATGCAACATTTCTGTTCATACGCACCATTTATACATGAGGCCCCAGGAGTGGTCAAGTCAACCATCTGGTACATTAAGGAACACACTGGTGAGCTCAGGAACACCAGAAGGTCTGGAAAATCACATAAGACCATAGTGCTAAATGATTGAAGAATTCTGTCCTTGGTTAAGAAGAATCCCTTCACAACAATTAGCCAAACCAAGAACACTATCCAGAAGGTAGAAATATCATTGCCAAAGTTTACAATCAAGAGAAGACTTGATGAAAGTAAAGACCAATGGTAACCTCAAACATAGGAATGACAGATTAGACTCTGCCAGAAAACAAAACAAAAGTCCAGTTTTGGAACAGTTGCTTTAGACAAATTAAACTAAGATCGATATTTATTAGAATGATGGACAAAGAAGAGTATGGATATGAGAAGAATGGCTACTGATCCAATGAATACCACATCACCTGTGAAACATGGTGGATTCAATTTAATGACATGATCATGTATGACTCCCAATGGATGTCGGTCACTGGTGTTTATTGGTGATATAACTGCTGACAAAAGTAACAGGATGAATTCTGAAGTCTACAGGGTGCTACCATCTGCTCAGATTCAGACACAATGCTGCAAAACAGATAGGACAACATTTCACAGTACAGATGGACAATGAGCCAAAATATACTGTGAAAGTAAACCAAATGCTTTTCAACACAAAGAAATTGAATATTCTTCAACAGCCAAGTCAATCAACTGACCGTAGCCTTACTGGAGATGAATTTCACTTACTGAAGACAAAACTGAAGGCAGAAAGTCCAACAAACAAGCAGCACCTGAAGACACTGGCAGTAGAGGTCTGGCAAACGAGGCAGAGTTTATCTAGCACACCAGACTGCACCGTCTCTTCACTGATCCCAAGATGACTGTAGAAGCGATGAATATCTTTCTCTCCACCAGTGCTGGGCCTATCTGATTGTTTCTTGTCAAGAATTGTTTGTTTAACAGCATTATCAGAATTACAATCAACTTGCTAAATACCCTCCAGTGTTATTTCTTACTTTCAAACTCTTTTATATTTAAATCATTTGGTATTGGAGTTCCATTTTGAATTTTCTTGCATTCTGCTGGGCGGAGTGTGCTGGGGAGGCTAAACAATAATGTGGGTTTGTTGTCCCACACATTTCCTGGGTCTGCCGTGAGCCCACAACCATTGTTAACTGGGTATTGGGTTTATACTACGTTTCACAGTGTGGGTTATTGAGAGACAGTTGCTGATCTGCATTGCTGTCATCACCTCGTCCTGCACTCCTATGCTATTACAGGTTTTACTAAACCGTTTTTCTTCCTTTTTTCTTTTCTCTGCTACAGTAGCTAATCTTAATATTCTTCCAGGGAATGTGAGGTCAATGTCTACTATTCAGAAAAGATTCAGTGATAATGATTTTAATAATGCAGAGAAGCACAGGACACATGGCTCATTTCCAAAGAGCCACGGCACACTTCATCCAAATGATAGTTTGTTGCTGCCTTGTGTTCCACTCCTAACCATAAAAATAACATCTTCATTTTACTTCTGCCCTCAATACAGGCACTGGGTAGCAGTGAAGAGTTGGGCAACTACAGCTGATGTAGTAAGGGAGAGAGCAAGAAGGGTGCTTGACTTGACATCTGGACAGAGGAAGGAGGAAAAGGAAACCTGGTGGTGGAATGGGGAAGTACAGGAATGTATACAGAGGAAGAGGATGGCAAAGAAGTAGGATAGTCAGAGATAAGCAGAAAATAGACAAAGAGTACAAGGAGATAAGATGCAAGGTGAAGAGAAAGGTGGCAAAGGCTAAAGAGGAGTTGTATGAGAGGCTGCGTGGAGGTGTTTAGAAGAGATGGCAGTGGAGTTTTTAACCAGATTGTTTAATGGAATATGGTTTCATGCCAAGAAAGAGCACCACAGATGCGATGTTTGCTAAGAGGGTGTTGATGAAGAAGTATAGAGAAGGCCAGAAGGAGTTGCATTGCGTCTTTGTGGACCTGGAGAAAGCATATGACAGGGTGCCTCGAGAGGAGCTGTGGTATTGTATGAGGAAGTCGGGAGTGGCAGAGAAGTTTTGTACAGGATATGTACGAGAGAAGTGTGACAGTGGTGAGGTCTGCAGTAGGAGTGAAGGATACATGAGCTCCTTCCATGATCAAGCAATATATTCCTCCTGCCTCTTTTGCTCTTGTGAAGTTTGTTTCCAATGTAGCTCTGGTTGCTTCATGTATATCTTAAACCCAAAAGTAAAAGAACGTTGTTTATTTTTCCCTACAACCGTGGTTCCCAAACTTGATCCTGTGGATCCACTGGGTCTGCAGGTTTTTGATCCAACCAACTTCTGTTTATAACGGGAGTCTTAGCCTAATTAAGTGAGTCATTATTTCCCAGTTTCTGTGAGCTGGAGTCAATGTAGAAATTACAAACCAAGTTTGGGAAATTTTAATTAAAATTTAATAAGCAGTTATATGGAAAATATGTATTTTTGTAACCTGTTAACATTATTTTCAACCTCATTTTCATTCTGCTTTTCCAGGTGCTCTCGTTATTTTATTCATTATTTTCTAATTAGTGAGTCTGACACTGAAGTCGTTACTGCTTTCATCACCCCGGGTGTCTGGTTGTTAATTGTCACTATGAGGGTTAAATGAAGGGAACAAACTACACAGGAAAAGGAGGAATAATAGAAAAATAACAAAAGATAGTTAGGCATTTATAGCTTTAGTAAAAATAGAAACATATCTAAATGTATTATAAATGTAAAAATCATACTGTTGTGTTTTTCTGAATGCAGAATAAGAGAAGTGTAAAAACAGATGAGCTAATTAAATGAGATCAATTCTTATCAATTTATTATCACCGATTGTGAATGTGGTTGGAATTAAAACCTGCAGCCACAGTGTGACACCAGGATTGAGTTTGAGAACCACTGAAATAGATCATAAACTGATATCATAATTATTTACATTTTTAATCGACTAATCTCTAGCTTCTCCACCGTCACAATCAACTTCTTTGTCAGTTCATAAAGTGTCTACGTTCAGTATTCACCTCCTGCTTTGGTTTTCAAGGCCTGCGATCAAGCATATTAATATTTTCCTCTTAAAATGCAGAGGATTTATTGACCATCTTGCCATGAGTTTGAATAAATTTATTGAGATGAATGTAAATTTGGTTCTCGACCCTGCCTTTGTATGGATAATAAATACTTTTTTACATTTATATAGTGCTATTCTAGGTGCTCAAAGTGCTTTACATTTCAAAGTGCTTTCTTATCATCTTTAACTCTGCCACCTCCAGCTCTGTCTCCTGCTTTCTGGTCAGTGCCACCGTCTCCAAGCCATATAACATAGCTGGTCTCACTACCATCCTGTAGACCTTCCCTTTCAATCTTGCTGATACCCGTCTGTTGTAGCCCATTGTTGTAATAATCAACTAATTCATTGACAGAAGAAAGGTGTGGAGCAATAGAAAAGCTTGCCTCCTCCGGCAAGCTCACTCCACTCCCGACTCTCACCATGAACGAAGGGAGGTGGCCCCTTTAATCCACACCCGGATGTGCTCCAGGTGCTTCCCAGCAATCTCCTGCCGACACGCCTCAGTGTGGCGGGAGTGCCGACTGTATCCCTGGAAGAACTCCGGGTGTCCCTGCTCCTCTTCCCCCCAGCACTTCCTGGTGTGGTGGAAGTGCTGAGGTCCATGGATCCAAAGGCATGGGGGCGCCCCCTGGCGGTGACCACGGGCCCCTACAGGGTGGAGCTTCAAAGCTCTGTACCCGTGGCCCCCAAAGGAACCAGGGCGTGCCCCAGATGGTCTGGGAAGGCGCAAGCCGTCCTCCGGTCCTCGTGGGCATCCCGGCCGGGTCACCACCCCAGCCACCTCTGACAATATATACAGTGTATATATATATATATATATACAGTATATCTTGTCTTGTAGTTAGAGTTATTAACTGTGTTAATGGATGTATTATCATTGCATTGAAAAAAGAACTTACGATTATTTCATGCTCAATAATGGACTTCTCCAAACATAGCAATGCTCAACTACATTTACGTTTATTTATTTGTTTATTTATTTATTTACAATTGGTTACGTTTCTTTTTTGGTTAAAAATAAACCTGTAGGATAAAATGTTCAGCCCCTTTACCGAACATACAAGCATCTCTTACGTCAAGGGACTTTTTGCATAGTGTTTTATTAACTAGTTAGTATTTGTGACATATTTTTAGGCAGGAATTCTCTCATTTTACTTTTAATAAGGTAACAATGGAGTCAACACCATTTGCTTTGTTAAGTTGGCCATTGAAATGTCACTGGTGGATCAGTGTTATGATTTAATTAATGCAATATACAGTTATATTGTCTGATATGTTAAGTCCATTTATAGATAATAAACCGTAATATATATATATATATATATATATATATATATATATATATATATATATATATATATATATATATACATATATATGTATGTATATACACAGTATATCAGTGGCGGACCGTGCATTTCACACCTAGGCCTTCAGTAGTGCTCCATCTGAATCAATCCGCCCCTCAAAAACTAATTTATGGTTATAAAATCCATCTTAATATGCAGAAATACAGTATAAAGAGCCGCTGCATTGCAGATAGATTACTCCTGTAGCCACAATAAATGCCTTTATTGAATAGACAAACCAGGGGTGAACAAGTTCCTTTCTACTGCAGCTACAGCCGCGACACACATAAAAAACATCAATAATAACTCATAAACTTGCAATATTATTTAGGAAAATCGCAACATTTTACTCACCAAAAATTTGAATTATTTGTAAACAAAATCCATCCGCCTCTCTTTCCTCAAAAACAGTTCAATTACTCTGTCGTACGGATTATCCGTGTGCTTCAGTTCCATCAAAAAGTCCCTTTCTATCGCCATTGAAGCTAATGCTGAAAGTCAAACCTCCCTGTCGTATTTCTGGCATAAGTTTGAATTCGCTTTAGGGCTGAAAATGTCCGCTTGACAGAAGCAGTGTACACGGGAATGCTCACCGCCAAATATACCAATGTAAACAGCTGCCCCATGCTCTCATTCAGAATTTTCTGATGAAGGAAGTCAAGGAGATAAGTGGGAGATTTTCCTGCAAAATCATCCATGGCATACATTACAGTCAGTTCTGTTTTTAGCTGAGACAGATCAAAAAGCACTCCGTGGCTCTTGTGTTAAACTGGAGAAGGCTGCATGAGGGAAATTTTTCTTGTATTCCTGAAACTTCTGGGGGTCGAGGAGCGTGACAAACATCAGTTTTTTGTGGTCTTCAAATCTGGTCTGGTGTGGAAGATGAATGCTCTCTTCTGTCCCTTGTACAAATTCATGTCTGAGCAGTAAGCTTTACTAAACCATGTAATAGAATGCTTTGTTTTAGCAAACAGAAAAATATTTGTCCAAAGGACTCAAGGTCTGAGCATTCCACACATGAGTCTGCCTTATCACATTTTCCCTTAGTTTACATCTGAATGCCATAACAACAGAGACCAAGAAATCAAGTTGCACAAGGGGCGTTGAAGGAGCTCAAGGATTGTGTATAATAAACGTGTTGACTGTTGCATTTCATAATGATATTAAATCACGCATTCCAGGGGTATAAAAACTTTGCCCCACCCAACAGACGGGGTTCAGAAGAACCCTGACGCTGTCATGTATATTTGATTGTCTGCTTTTCTGAAACTCTTCTCACTGTGACTCTGCAAAATAAAGCTGCTTTATAACTGCACCTGCTGTCTGGTCTGAAATCTTCGTCCACACTCTTTAATGAAATGCTGCCAATACGGAATAACAGATATCACCGGGCGGCTTTCCACCAATGATAATCCAACATCTCATGAAGTGAAAAAATGGGATGTACTGTGGGTGTGATTAATGCTTTCTGGTAACTCTGCTTTTGAGAAGAATCTGTCATGGGAGGGACAAGAGGGAGCGAGTGAGGCGGGTACAATGAGCCGAGGCGGGACGGAGCGAGGAAGAGGAGGGTATCTGTGCGAGTGTTTTAAATAATGAAAGGAAAAAAAGTACTTTGAAATCGAGGACCCCCAACCAAAAGGGCTTACGAAACAAAATGCGACAGACAGGCGTATGCCACTTGCATAAAATGTGCACAATGATTACAACAGTGTTGAAGCAATGATGAAGCGAAAGGGAGATAGTAAATATGGGTGGCTGCGTTGTGCCTGCCCATAAATCCCAACCAATGTATATATCTGAACGGATCTATCTGAACCAATATATATATCAGAACAGATGTATCTGAACCAATGTATATATCTAAACCAATGTATATCAACCAATATATATATCTCTACCAATGTATATATTTGAACGGATGTATTCAAACCAATGTATATATTCAAACCAATGTATCTGAACCAATATATATATCTGAACCAATGTATATATTTACAAATCTCTTTTTCCTGAACGGCCCCTTATAATATATATATATATATATATATATATATATATATATATATATATATATATATATATATATATATATATATATATATATATATATATATACCCCGATCTACATACTCTCAAATAAATGAACCACACACCGTGGAACGCTGATGTCCGAGGTTTGATTCCTGAGAGGGGGTGCAGTGAGTGTGTACGCCAGATGAGCCCAGAATTAGGGCGAAACACGTGCCACGTACTGATTGCATTATTTGACAGTAAAACTATTATATATATATATATATATATATATATATATATATATATATATATATATATATATATATATATATATATATATATATACACACACAGATATATATATATATAGAGAGAGAGATATTTATCTATCTATCTATCTATCTATCTATCTATCTATCTATGTATCTATCTATCTATCGAGAGAGAGAGAGAGAGAGATCCAGTCCAGGAAGAAACTGGAAACAGTGAAGAAGAAATCTGCCAGAAACACCATAATCACCATGAACGCCAAAGAACGCCTCTTCGATGCAAGGCTGTGTTTTAAGGTCAAAGTCTTTGCCAGTCCAGAAAGAGACTGGATACACTCAGGAGATCCTGCCCGGAGTTTGTTCCTGCCTTGTGCCCTGTGCTGGCTGGGATTGGATCCAGCAGACCCCCAGGACCCTGTAGTTAGAATATAGCGGGCACGGAGGTTTCCAAAAGTTGCTCGGTGCCCGTGGCTCCACCATTTTTTCATGTCGTTCAGTTTGCTGCAGTTCATTTTATTTCTGTTGCAGTCGGAAGAACAAAACTGACGAGGGCGAAGGAAGATGACAGCGTAAGAAATAGAAAAAAAAGAGCAAAGAGGAGAATAAAGAAAAAGCTGCAAAAACCGAATGGTGCCGCAGTGGAGAGTACTGCAGATGGGGGCACAGAGGGGCTCCTCCATCTCGATGACATGAATCAGAAGAAGAATCGGAGGAGGAAGGCGACAGGCTTGTGAGAAGCTCATAGACATTAATGACCCTGGCCATTGTCTGACTGTAAAACAAGCAACAGTCCTGGGTGCCATCAAAGAGCAGGGAACAAAGAAATGACACTGACTAATGACACTGACTAATGACTAATGACACTGACTAATGACACTGACTAATGACTAATGACACTGACTAATGACACTGACTAATGACTAATTAATGACACTGACTAATGACTAACGACACTGACACTGACTAATGACACTGACTAATGACTGAACTGACTAATGACACTGACTAATGACGACGACACTGACTAATGACTAATGACACTGACTAACGACACTGACTAATGACTAATGACACTGACTAACGACACTGACTAATGACTAATGACACTGACTAATGACACTGACTAATGACTACTAATGACACTGACTGACTAATGACTAATGACACTGACTAATGACACTGACTGACTAACGACACTGACTAATGACTAATGACTAATGACTAACGACACTGACTAATGACTAATGACACTGACTAAACTGACTAATGACACTGACTAATGACACTGACTAATGACTAATGACACTGACTAATGACACTGACACTGACTAACGACACTGACTAATGACTAATGACTAATGACACTGACTAATGACACTGACTAATGACTAACGACACTGACTAATGACTAACGACACTGACTAATGGCTAACGACACTGACTAACGACACTGACTAATGACTAACGACACTGACTAACGACACTGACTAATGACTAATGACTAATGACACTGACTAATGACACTGACTAATGACACTGACTAATGACTAATGACACTGACTAACGACACTGACTAATGACACTGACTAATGACTAATGACACTGACAGATTCAGGAAATTCTTCTGTTAATTTTGATATGCAGTTTGTGCCTTTAAAAGCTTGTTTCATTTTATTCCTATAAACTTAAAGGTATTTCACAACTTGTCGCTGATAACTCAAAAACTAAAGCTTTCACAGTAATTAATGATCATGATATTCAGAAAATTCTTCTGTTAATTTTGATATGCAGTTTGTGCCTTTAATGTCTTTTTTTCACTTTTTTCCTAATTTCTTTCATAGTTGTGTGCATAGGTTTTTCGCACATAGCATTTTCCTTAACACATTCTTGCCTTTAAAAATAAACTTGTTTTGCAGTATACATTTTTATTTAATTTTAATCTTGCATTTTTCTACCCAAGAAATCTTGGAGCAACTAATTCATCTATTTATTTAAAACTTAATGAACTTTATTACTTTTTGTTAATGAAACTTCAGCAAGGAGAGGCTTTTGATAAGCTCATAGAAATGATCGACCCTGGCCATTGTCTGCCCTGTAACACATCCCACAATGTCCTGGGTGCCATCAAAGAGCAGGGAACAAAGAGAGTGTTAATGACTGAATGATCATTGGATCTGGACTTGTCGCAGATAACTGAAAACCTTTTACTTTAATATTTTGCACATAAGAAACAAGCAAATAGTGAGTGTTTTTCAATTGATTGTGCTGCCAAATTGTCATCTGTTTAGATTCGAGGTCTTATTAAAATAATTTTGATCAAGAAGAAAGCTCCTAGCATTCTGACATATGAAAACACAGAAGATGCCAAGGAGAGGAACCTGCTGCCATTTACAGACACACCATCACTGAAGCTACATGTCACTCTTGAGACATTCACACAGCCAGAAAAAATGCCAAGAAGGCCAAACTTTGTCAACACAAGTTCAATCTTTAATTAGAAAAAATTGGAACAAGAAAAATTAGAAAATTTCAAACAAGAACTCTTCATGAATAAAATGAACACAAAAATACAAAATCTCACGTCCCACTTCACTGCTTCTTGATGTCTTCATGCCGATTGTTTACAGCTTCATTGTCTGAAAAAAAAAAATTGAAAACTTATTCTGCAGTTTGACTTTTTAAAGATTACCATTTAAGAACATTTTCACATGAGGTAACTTACTAATTTCTGTAAAATAAATAAGTGAACCCACCAGTGCCCTAAGACAGCTCCGCCAATCTCATGACATGAGACCTTCTGGTTCAAGCGCTTCATTTAGGCTCAGCCGCACTGCCATTCAGATCCAAGAATGTGAAGGCCACACCTCGGTGTGTCCACCGTCTATCTCAGCCTTCAGAGTCTACCATGAGCAGCGACCTGTGAAAGCCCCACCATCATAACTCGTTGGCCTTCCTTCATCCCTCGTGTTTGCCATGTGCCTGTCACTTTGAGCATAACTCAGATTAGAACTGTGATTTCTAAAGATCTGTGTTGTTATAATGTGCCAGAGCTTCATTTCCTGTCATTGTGCCACTTTGGCCACAGAGCTGAGTGATATTGCAGGCGTCTGCACTCACTTCTCCTTCACCCCTTCACTGATCAGGGTTCAATTCTCGCCCTCCTGTGGAGTTTACTGCACGTCCTCTCCGTGTCCGTTTGGGTTTTTCTCAGATATGCAGTAAAAATTAACTGGTGGTGTTTCACTGGTTTTGTATGGCATATAATTCAAAGGCAAACAAGGGAGCATTTTAGGTTGAAGTTATCGTCAATTCAAAGGCTTTTTAGGTTGAAGTTCTCATCAGCAAGCTTGTTGCCATAAATAAACTATTAGCCCCTGTGGTTTGTGAAGGCAACCTCCCTCACACATGAAACTTGGAATGGACTTCTAGAATGTAGATGCTTTGTACCCTGTACTCATGCCTCTCTGGATGAATATGTACAAATTACACCACCGGTTTCGGCAATTTTCTCCAAATCTAAAGGTTCCACTGCAATGGCTCAGGCATCGATGCACTCAGCAGATCATGCTTAATATTTCAATATGAAATTTGTGCATATTTAGTGTTTTTTTCATCATTTTGCACCCACACCTCTCGGCGCCAGGTAGACACACGTTGATCCATTCAGTGTAGCGCGCGTGCAGCCCCAGACATCTAAGGGCATCACAGACCTGTTATTGCTCAATCTCACGTGGCTGAAAGCCACTTGCCCCTCTAAGAAGTTGGACGCCGACCGCTCTGGTGTTGCGTAACTATTTAGCAGGAGGGAGTCTCATTTGTTATCGGAATTAACCAGACAAATTGCTCCACCAAGTAAGAACGGCCATGCACCACCACCCACAGAATCGAGATAAAGCTATCAATCGGTCAATCCTCTCCGTGTCCGGGCCGGGTGAGGTTTCCCGTGTTGAGTCAAATTAAGCCGGAGGCTTCACTCCTGGTGGTGCCTTTCTGTCAATTCCTTTAAGTTTCAGCTTTGCAACCATACTCCCACCACGGAACCCAAATTTTGATATACAGTACAATTTGTGCATATTTAGTGTAATTTTTTTTCATCGTTTTGCTATGTAGACCCATTTATGTTCATTGACTTTACATATACAAATTAGAACACAGCTTTATGCAATTTTCTCCAAACCGAAAGGTTCATCATTAAATCTAATGCAAGTTAATGTAGTGAAATCCCAGCACAGAAGAAACATTCTGCATCAGTCACTCCAGTCAATGATGTGAAACCGTATCCGAGAAAAGAGCTTGAGCGACTTGCACTGGCAAATGACAGTTTTCTCAAAATATAAAGGTTCCACTGCAATGGCTCAGGTATCGACGAACTCAGCCGATCATGCTGACTATTTTGATATGGAATTTGTGCATTTTTAGGCTTTTGTCAGCATTTCGGTATGTCCACCCATTATTGTCCATAGGCTAAATATGTACATATTACACCACCGGTTTTGGCAATTTTCTCCAGATCTAAAGGTTCCATTGCAATGGCTCAGGTATCGATGCACTCAGCAGATCACGACGAATATTTCAATATGCAATTTGTGCATATTTAATCTTTAGAAGAAAGATTCGCATCCGTCACTCCAGTCAATGAGGCAAAATCGCAGCCTATAAAACAGCTTGAGCGACTCACACTGGCAAATGACACAGTTTTCTCAAAATTTAAAGGTTCCAATGCAATCTGTGAGGGACCAATGCACTCAGGAGATCCTGCTGAACATTTTGATATGCAATTTGTGCAATCTTTTCAGCATTTTGGTATGTCCACCCATTACTGTCCATAGGCTAAATATGTACATATTACACCACCGGTTTTGGCAATTTTCTCCAGATCTAAAGGTTCCACTGCAATGGCTCAGGTATCGATGCACTCAGCAGATCATGCCGAATATTTCAATATGCAATTTGTCCATATTTAGTCTTTGGGAGAAAGATTCCGCATCCGTCACTCCAGTCAATGATGCAAAATCGTAGCCCAGAAAACAGCTTGAGCGACTCGCACTGGCAAATGACACAGTTTTCTCAAAATTTAAAGGTTCCAATGCAATCTGTGAGGGACCAATGCACTCAGGAGATCCTGCTGAACATTTTGATATGCAATTTGTGAATTTTTTCAGCATTTTGGTATGTCCACCCATTACTGTCCATAGGCCAAATATGTACATATTACACCACCGGTTTTGGCAATTTTCTCCAAATCTAAAGGTTCCACCGCAATAGCTCAGGTATCAATGCACTCAGCAGATCATGCCGAATAATTTGATATGCAATTTGTCCATATTTAGTGTTTTTTTTCTATCATTTTGCACCCACACCTCGGCGCCGGGTAGACACTCGTTGATCCATTAAGTGTAGCGTGCGTGCAGCCCCGGACATCTAAGGGCATCACAGACCTGCTATTGCTCAATCTCACGTGGGTCAATTGAGACAATTTTTATACATTACAAATTCAAGAATTATTTTTACATTTAGATCGGAGTCTTTGCCAAAGGTGTTAATGCATCCGTTCTCTGTCAAACCTTGGGGTTGGCGTTGTATCAGTTTGTTTCTCATACAAACACAGCGAGACACAAACACAAAGAATCATTATTATGGTGTGTCAATGGTAAAGACAGTTATTTGTTTATGAACATTTTGAAATAAACCTCACATTGGCGTGGTGCTCTACATCAAGCTTTTTACATTGGACATCAAGTGAGTATATTAACGAATATGTGTAACTAAGAGTGAAAACACTAACAAAAACACAAGTCATAAATATGAATAAAGAATTTATTTTCTATCAAAAATCATTAACAAAATAATTTACAAAGGACTTATTTTTATTTATAGAATACATTTTTGTATAAAAAGCTTTTACAAGGTGGAAACAAATTAAAAGAGAAAACAATCCAGCGTCTCAAGGTCCTTCATGGTGTCTTGGTTTGGTGGTGCTGGTGCAGATCCCTAAAACAGAGAAAAAAGAGAAAAGCGAGATTTGTACAGATTGAAGTTCCCTGAAGAAATTGATAATTCTAAACCCAACTAGTCTATTAAATTATCAAGTCAAACTAGTGCCGTTTCTGTACTATGGTTTGTTGTAAATTGCTGTTTGAAACTTGATACAGGGGCTAGGAGGATGTCAGCATGTATCAAAAACAGATTTTATGATGTGTTAAAGTAGCTAATACATAAGAATGTGTAATACACAGAATTTAGCAAAACAGACTCTTACCGGAGGCTAATCGTCAAGCCAGGTAAGGTCGTAGCCTTCACCCCGAAAAGACTTGCGGTTGACCCTGTAGTCAAATTTCAGTTCTTCATCTACGTCAATGTCATTTGTGGCCCGCAAAAGGATGGTGTCCATTAAACTTTCCATGCACTGAAATTTTGCACGGTACCGGCTTGAGGTTGAACCGCTTTTTTGAATGGTTGATCTGGCGTCCAAAGGCGTCAACCTCAGCATGACACTGACATGGATACGTCTGGGCATCAATTGCCATAACTGTGTCCCCCGTTTTATAAAAGAAGACATAGCCCATCTCATCTGTTTGGCTATGCACTAGCCTTAGTCCTTCTTTTGTGACTACCTGCCCATGGTAATCACAAATGATGTCTCCTTTTGAAAATTTTCGGGTTGCAACCACTCCTGCAACAAAACAACATGACATAAAACAGCCGTGTTAAAGCACTAGAAAACATTGATTTCTGTTTTATTTCAAAATTAAAAAAAAACATTTCTTACCAAATCCTTTCTCACTGCCAAAGTCTTTTATATGGAGCCCCCTCCACCTTTGATGTTGCACCGCCCAGGAAATTTTGCGGTCTTCTTCCACTTCATTTTTGGATGCAGGTTTCCAAAGGCGGAGGATCTCCCCTGCCTTTGGTCAATTGGACTCCCATCCCTGCCTCTCAATTTTCCGATGCAAAGTTTCCAGGGTCGGTTTGGTGCGACGGAACATGGCTAAAAAAAACAGACAGAAACAGATTCAGTTTTAATTCTCTTACTTTTTTCTATACATTATAATTCATGGAAAACAAAATCCAAAGATCAATCCAATCAGAGTGCAATACTTACACAAAATGTGTTTTTGTCTTTCCATGTACTGGCAGGCTCTCCACCGATCATAGCAAGATCGGTCCTCACCGAAACCAGCCTCCTTCCTCATCTTCTTAGTAGGAGGCTGGCCTTCAGTGGACACCGGGAACATCAATGTGAACATAGCAAAATCAATGTCTTTCTTCACTGCTTGCATAGCAACAGTCCTGCTTGTACTTGGTGTTTCAGCAAGTTCCTCACCAGAACTGGAGGATCCTAGACGAGTCTGGATAATGTCAATGGTGTTAGCTACTACCGCATTGTCCCGGCCGTGATAGTGGCTTTCTGCTACCTCAGTTGTGTGGGCAAGGTAGTTTGCCAGGTTGCGTTTTTGTTCACTTGTGATACCAGCAAAGGTCTCCACAGCTTTCCTGACCTCGGTGCTGGTAGTGTTGGGAACGTTAAACCTGAAAAACAAAGTGCATGGTCATTTATTACGAAAACAGTTTTACAAGGGGAGAGGAAAAAATGGTGCTATTTTTAATTCAATAACAAAATCACGTACATATCATGCAGCCCGCTGCACATCGCTGGTGCCGCTATTGATAGGTTCCTCTTTGACTGACAAGAAGAACCTGTCATCGTCTTCTACATCCTTCTTTTGCCATGCAGGACGAATGTTTTTGAAGTATATATCTATCCACTGCAAGAGAAAGGAAGGAAATGATTAATTGTGCACATGACAAGTCAACATTCAGGATAGCAATTTATGTACGTGGACACGTGGACAAAATTGTTGGTACCCTTCAGTCAATGAAAGAAAAACTCAAAATGGTCACAGAAATAACTTTAATCTGACAAAAGTAATAATAAATAAAAATTCTATGAAATTTTAACCAATGAAAGTCAGACATTGATTTTCAACCATGCTTCAACAGAATTATTTAAAAAATAAACTCATGAAACAGGCCTGGACAAAAATGATGGTACCCCTAACTTAATATTTTGTTGCACAACCTTTTGAGGCAATCACTGCAATCAAACGATTCCTGTAACTGTCAATGAGACTTCTGCACTTCTCAGCAGGTATTTTGGCCCACTCCTCATGAGCAAACTGCTCCAGTTGTCTCAGGTTTGAAGGGTGCCTTTTCCAGACGGCATGTTTCAGCTCTTTCCAAAGATGCTCAATAGGATTGAGGTCAGGGCTCATAGAAGGCCACTTTAGAATAGTCCAATGTTTTCCTCTTAGCCATTCTTGGGTGTTTTAGCTGTGTGTTTTGGGTCATTGTCCTGTTGCAAGACCCATGACCTGCGACTGAGACCAAGCTTTCTGACACTGGCCAGCACATTTCTCTCTAGAATCCCTTGATAGTCTTGAGATTTCATTGTACCCTGCACAGATTCAAGACACCCTGTGCCAGATGCAGCAAAGCAGCCCCAGAACATAACAGAGCCTCCTCCATGTTTCACAGAAGGGACAGTGTTCTTTTCTTGATATGCTTCATTTTTCCGTCTGTGAACATAGAGCTGATGTGCCTTGGCAAAAAGTTCAATTTTTGTCTCATCTGTCCATAGGACATTCTCCCAGAATCTTTGTGGCTTGTCCACATGTAGTTTGGCAAATTCCAGTCTGGCTTTTTATGATTTGTTTTCAACAATGGTGTCCTCCTTGGTCTCCCATGAAGTCCACTTTGGCTCAAACAACGACGGATGGTGCGATCTGACACTGATGTTCCTTGAGCTTGAAGTTCAAAAAGCCACTTTTACAGCTTTTTCCCTCCATGGAAATCCCAATAGGGGCCCTCCCCTTGTTCCAGTTTTGTGTTTTAACTGCGATTATTTTTCGGTTGTTTGTGGCTGCTTGTCTGTCAAGCCACTCAGTGACTCTCATCCCTCGACCACTCCGGCCCTTGGAAAGTGACCAAGCATTATATTGGCCTCCAAGAAAAATTAAAAAAAAGGTCTTTACTGTGTTGTGATGTCCATTCCCTCCAAAAAGAGCCAATATTCCGGGAATTTGGCTTTCTCCCCCAAAAATTTTTCTGGCAATCTTTGATTTTTTGGGACCCTTTTTGTTAGTCGGGAATTTTTTTTCCCCACCTTCTGCCTTCAAAAGCTCCCATGAAATTTGGGCTTTTTTGCCATGTTCCGGGGTTTCAAATTTCCTGGCTTTTTTGGGGCGAATTTGGGTTTCCCCTTTTCGTTTCCAGAAAAAACCTGCAAGTGTTTCACAAATTGGATCATGCACTTCAATAGTTGAGGGGTTGATGGAGCCATTTTGAGCATCTTTAACTTTTTTTTGGAACCCCTTTTCCCTTTTTCTGAATTCCAAATAAGAAGCCCAAAGTTGGTTCATGTAAATCTGGCTTTTAAAACATCAAGAATTTTCAACCCCGCCCACCTTAGAAAACAAAGAATCAACCCAGTTAAGCTGTGTTAAATTGGGATCATAAAATAAAAAAAAACCCCCTTTTTATTGAATGTAAATCCCCCCTTCCCGTTGGCATTTGGGGGACAGGGAAGCATATTAATTAGAGGGGCCCCAAACCCGGGAAATCAGACAGTCTGTTTTTGAAATTTCTGGTACAGGCCATTTTTCCCCCATTTGGCCCCCCTCACAGTCCCAGTAAGGCCTGTTGAGGTTTTAAAAAGGAATTAAATTACAGACAATTGACATAAGTTTGTAACTTTAACAAAACAAAAAATGAAGGGGGTTTCCAGTCTGGTCCCCTTTCCCCTTTTGAAGTTGGGTCATCCCTTCAATGTTTTCCACATTTTCCCTGGGAAAACTGTCTGGTGCCCCCAAAAGCAGCAGCCCTTAGTTTCAAGTAGCCGGAGGAGCCACTAAAGGGAAAGGGCCCGAAGGAAAAAAAGGGGCAAAAGGGGGATTGTTTAAAAAAAAAATGACCTTTTCCGGGTAGCTTATCAAAACAGGCTTTTTAGGGGTGATCTCTAATCAACCCCGGGCCCAATTTCCCCCCCGTTTCCCCCCCTTTCCTTGCCTTTATTTCTGCCCGGGTGTGATTTTTTCATGCATGTTCGTGTAAAGTGGACGGAAATATCATCTTTTTGTGGTTTCCCAAAAAATCAGGTAGTACACAAAATTGCATGGGGGGACCCCCGGGGGGGAAAAAATGGGAAAAAAACAACAAAAAAATCACAACCCTTTTTTTCCCAAAAAATAAT
The DNA here is from genome assembly GCF_016835505.1 of Polypterus senegalus. Lineage (NCBI taxonomy): Eukaryota > Metazoa > Chordata > Cladistia > Polypteriformes > Polypteridae > Polypterus > Polypterus senegalus. Next base: position 22,512 of record NW_024385434.1, read on the forward strand.
CAAAAAAATGAGTTAAACGAAAATTAGGGGGAAAATTTTTTTTCCCCTTCCCCGCCCCCCAGTAGACTTTTCCATTGTAATTGAATCAAATATAATTCAGTTAAAAGTCTTGTGAAGTCTTATAAATGAAAAACTTTTATGACTCTTTGCCTTAGTAGGCTTTTAAAAAGGGACTAGCAAAATCCCCGGCCCCAGGGGGTTTACTTCTGAATATTTTTTAAAAAAAGTAAACTTTTTTTAGCCCGGAACAAAAATTTTAAAAAAACAAATTTTAAGGATCTCCTGTATCCCACGTTGTAAAGGGCCCCCCGGGTTGTAATATGACTAAGCTGTCCCTGAGCCCTCTTGAGCCCCACTTTAAATGTGAAAAACAATCCTGCCTCAAACCCCCTTTTTTTTTTTTTTTTAATTTTTTTGGGGGGGGAAAAAAAAAAGGGTTTTTAAAAAAAGGGGGAAAATGGTTGGGGGGGTGGGGAAAAAAAAACCCCCCGGGGGCCCCCCCCCAAAATAGTTTTCCTTTTTTTTTTTTTTTAAAAAACCCTTTTTTTAAATTTTGGGTTTTTTTTTCCAAGGGAAAAGGGAAAAAAGAAAAAAAAAAAAAAATTTAAAAAAAAAAATAAAAAAAAAAAAAAAAAGGGAAAAAAAAAGGGAAAAAAAAATTTTAAAAAGGGGGGGGAAAAAAACCCAAAAAATTTTTTTTTTTTTTTTAAAAGGGGGCCCTTTAAAAAAACCCCCCCCAAAAAAAAAAAAGGAAAGCGGGGGGGGAAAAAAAACCCCGGGGTTAAAAAAAAATTTTTTTTAAAAATTTTTTTTCCCCCCCAAAACCAAAAAAAAATTTTAAAAAAAAGGGGGAATTGGGAAAAAAGGGGGTTTTTAAAAAAAAAAAAAAAAAAAAAACCCCCGGGGGTTTTTTAACCCCAAAAAAAACCCCCCCCCCCTTTTTTTTTTTTTGGGAAAAATTTTTTTTTTGGGGTTTAAAAAAAAAATTTTTTTTCCGGGGTTTTGGGGAAAAAAAAAAGGGGGGTTTTTTTAAAGGGTTGGGTTTAAAAAAAAAAAAAAATTTTTTAAAAAATTTTCCGGTTTTAAACCGGTTTTTTTTTTTTTTTTTTTAAAAAAATTTTTTTTTTTTTTTCCCCTTTTTTTTTTTTTGGGGGGGTTTTTTTTTAAAAAAGGGTTTTTAAAAATTTTTAAAAAAGGGTTTTTTGGGGGGGGGAAAATTTTTTAAAAATAAAAAGGGTTTTTTTTTTCCCCCCCCCCGGGGGGGCCTTTTTTTTTAAAAAAAAAAAATTTTTTTTTGTTTCCATTTGGGGGTTTTGAATTTAAGGGGTTTTTTAAAAAATTTTTCCCTTTTTTTTTTTTTTTTGGGTTGGGCCGTTTTTTGGGGAAAAAAAGGGGGGTTTTTTTTTTCCCCTTTTTTTAAAAAAACCTTTTCCCCCCCCCCATTTAAATTTTTTAAAAACCCCCCCTTTTTTCCCCCCCTTTTCCCCCCCCTTTTTTTACCGGATTTTTTTTTGGGGTTTTTTTTTGGTTTTTTTTAATTTTTTGGCCCCTTAATTTTTTTCTTTTTTTCCCCGGGGGTTGGGGGGAAAAAACCCCCCCCGGGCCCCCAAAAACCCCCTTTTTTAAAAGGAAAAACCCCCCCCTTTTTTCCTTTTTTTTTTTTAAACCCCCTTTTTTTTTTAAAAAAAACCCGGGGGCCCCCCCCCCTTTCCGGGGGTTTAAATTTTCCCTAGCCCGGGGGTTTTTTTTTTAAAAAAAAATTTGGGGGGGCCCCCCCCTTAATTTTAAAAATTTTAAAACCCCAAAAAAATTTTTTTTTTTAAAGGGCCCCCCCAAAAAAATTTTTTCCCCCTTTAAAAAAAATTTTTTTCCCCTTTTTTTTTTTTTGTTTTTAAAAAAAACCCCCCAAAAAAAACCCCAAAAAAAATTTAAAACCCCAACCCAAAAAAAAAACCCCCCCTTTAAATTTTTTTTTAAAATTTCCCAAATTTTTAAAAAAAAAAAAAAAAAGGGGGAAAAAAAAAAAAATTTTTTTTTTTTTTTAAAAAAAAAAAAAAAAAAATTTTTTTTTTAAAAAAAAAAAAAAATTTTTGGGGGGGTTTTTTTAAAAAAAAACCCAAAAAAAAATTTAAAATTTTTAAAAAATTTTTTTTAAAAAACCCAAAAAAATTTTTTTTTTTTATTTTTTTTTAAAATTTTTTAAAAAAATTTAAAAAAATTTTCCCTTTTTTTTTAAAAAAAAACCCCCCCCAAAAAAACCCCCCCAAAAAAAAATTTTATAAAAAATTTTTAATTTTGGGGGGTTTTTTAAAAAATTTGCAAGAAAGGGGGTTTTTTTTTTTTAAAAATTTTTCCCTTTTTTTTTATTAATTTTAAAGGGTTTTTTTTTTTAAAAAAAAAAAATATAAAAAACCCCGGAAAAAATTTTTTTAAAACCCCCCAAAAAATTTTGGGGGGCCCCCTTTTTTCCCCCCCAAAAG
>NW_024385435.1:0-29457 GCF_016835505.1 Polypterus senegalus
TGGGTACAGAAACGGGATCTGTAGAGAAAGTGTACAAACATATTATATGTACTGATATTATAAAACATAAAACAGATAAATAGTCTACACTTAGCTAAAACTCAGCAGCTACAAGTATTTAAAGCGTATTCACAGTACATTTTGTAAACTTGGCCTAATACTAGCTGGCAGTCTCTGTAAAATTAGTTGACTTGTGGGTGTTGCTTCATCATTAGTTTAATAAATGCCAAAAGGATGTGTTGCTGAGGTGTCCCCGCTGCACTCGGGTCCCAATCCAGATGGTTTGTCATGTGGTGTGTGCAGCAACACACTATCAGTGCTTTCTCCCAAACTATACCCCTCAGGCAAAACTCTGGATTTATTTTGATGTCTATTTATTTTCACTGTGCCTATTGAGCTCTATGTTGTAATAAAGTTAACAGGGTTCTTTGTAGACAAAAGATAAACTTTTCCCAGATGCACTTTACCATCACAATCTGCACTTATTCAACGATTTAGGAGCACCTCCAAATAGAGATACCACTGCTCTGAACAAAGATGACAAAGGTATGTAGCTAGGATTCCCTACCTTTGGAACAGCCTTGAAATTGTATGAATTTTCAAAATAATCTGAAATCCTCTGTCAAACTAACAACCGTCTATTCTGCTCTACTAAACTACTTACCAAAAACAAAATCCCTGGCCAGATAAAGGAGATGAGAATTTGTGTACAGTAATTCTTTTGTTTCAAACTATTTCCTGCATTCTATTTCCCTGTTTGCATTATTGTGCACAATAAACATCATTAAGTCCATAAATCATTTACTAGTTGCTATTACATTCAAAGATATTGTAAGAGCTGTTTCTTTATAACTCAAGTCCAAAGTTCAGATAATAGCCCTGATACTCCCCATGTTGAGATTGCATGATTTCTGTATTTTTGCATTGCTTTCTCTTTTGTTTCAGTTTCTCCATACCCCAAAGATGTATACATTAGGCTGATTGGTGACTTTAAATTGGTTCTGTGGCTGTGTATATGAATATGCCCTCCACTGAACAGTCGCCCTGTTCTGGATTTGTTCCTACTACCGATGCTGCCAGCATAGACCTTGCTACTGATTACTGGAATATTTTGATACAGAAACTGAAAGAATGAATGCTGTCGGTATTTATGTGGGACACTGGACTTTAATAATACTGAGGTGAGAAGTCTCTTTTGAGTAGCCGCATATCACATATAACAGAATAACAATGAAACCCCACAACCTATGTATGGATTTTATTCAATATAGTGATTGAGCTTCTCCTGCTTAAATAATGTGCAATATTTTTTTTATTTTTTGTTTTTCTGAATTATTATTACTGGCATCTCTGCTCTATCTTGCTTTTACACGTGATTGTTATGCTCAAACAATGAAGATTAATAGAGTGACTTGTAGTACAACAACATTAGTCTGCACATCATCATAATCATTGTCATTATCATCACCATCACTGCTTTTACTCTTCTTCAACTTTTCATCACTTTTATGATCCTTAGTTTCAAAACACTACAGATTAATCCTTCTGTTTTCTCCCAATGAACATCATTACTCATTCATTCTTTTGATTTGACAATTTCGATTGTACTTCTTCCAAGAATCTTTAATCCCATAACTGTCAGTCATGATGATATTAGTCCAAATTTATCAATGAGAATATTTTAAACCTGTTTTAAAAACTCATATTTCATCCCCATTTTAAAGTTGATATTCAACTGAGAATATTTCAAGTTCACTCTGATTCAGTGTTTTAAGGGTCAGGAAATGAAAACAATTGGAAAGGCTGGCATGTAGTGAGTCGCCGTCCAGTTGGTCTGAATATGCAAATGCCTCTGTTCTTATGAAAGTGCCTTTGTCACAAGGCACTTAATCTTTAGTGGGTTGATTTAGATTTTAAAACATCTGAATAAAAATAATTGTACATTGTAATAAGTAGAGACTTGAGGCGTGAAAAGGTTTGGGGCAGCCACCCGTTTAATTCGGTTTCCTGGCTGCAAACGTACTTGGGACATCATAGTCAAGTTTACACAACAGAGTCCAAAACAGAACTGCCTGCCTAAGCAAGGCAGTGAGCTTTATAGCTCAGAGGGCGGAAATGATGTCGTCCTCTGGGCCGGAACTGGAAGTGACATCACCCTTGGGGCCGGAACCGGAAGTGACCTCATTCTTGGGGCCGGAACCGGAGGTGGTGTGTCCTTCCTGGAAATGGCGGCTCCTGGTGGGATTTCCCGGTAAGACCTGCAGAGAACTCAGAAAGAGCCAGCCCGCCCCTGGGCAGATGTATAAACAGTATTGTCTAAGCCCTTCAGCTGCTTCCCATGCACACGCAGGTGACAAGACTCCCCCCTCAGCCCAGACCCGTCGGGTCGGGCGACCTGCACCGAGAGGTCGTGGGCCCGGGAGAGGGCATCGGCGTTGGCATGAAGGGACCCCTGTCGATGAACGAGCGTATATTTGTACTGCTGCAGGTCAAGAAACCACCTCGTGACCCGCGGATTCGACTCCCTGTGAAGGGCCATCCACTTTAAAGGCGCATGATCCGTCACCAGAGTGAACACGCCACCCAAGAGGTAGTACCGCAGCTGCCACCGCCCATTTGATCGCCAGAGCCTCCTTCTCCACCGCCGCACCTGGTCTCCCCGTCCAACAGTTTCCGCTCAGGTACATAACGGGTGTTCAACACCGCCGACGCTTTGGCTCAACACGGCTCCCAAGCCTGTGTCCAAGCGTCCGCCTGGAGGACAAAAGGGAGAGAGAAGTTAGGGGAGATTAAGATAGGTGCTGAAGTCAGAGCCCTTTTTAAGTCACTGAATGCAGCCCCCGCTTTATCAGACCATACCACCGTATTAGGAGCTCTTTTCTTTGTCAAGTCGGTCAAGGCGCCTCTCGAGAAGCGAGGCACAAACCGGCGGTAGTACCCGCCAAACCGAGAAAGGATTGGACTTGCCGCTTGGTTTATGGACGGGCCAGGCCATTATGGCTTGCAACTTGGAACACTGTGGCCTCACAGTACCCGCCCACTAGGTAGCCCAAATATTTGGCTTCCTCAACCCAAGTAACATTTCTTGGGGTTGATGCGAGCCCGCCTCCCAATGTCCGTAATACTGCTGTGACCTGCTGTATGTGCTCCTTCCAGGTGCTGGAATAGATGACAACGCCATCCAGATAGGCAGCACAGAACGAAGTTATGGGGCCGGAGCACTTTGTCCACCAGACGCTGAAAAGTCGCAGGCGCCCGTGTAACCGAATGGAAGGACACGATACTGCCAGTGTCCGCTAGGAGTGCTAAACGCGTTTTTCCTTCGGACTCGCTAAAGGAACCTGCCAGTACCCCTTTGTCATGTCAAGTGTAGTCAAGAATTTGGCTGGTCCCAGTCTCGAGGAGGTCGCCCACGCAGGCATGGGATAAGCATCAAATCGGAAACTTGGTTGAGCCGACGGAAGTCATTGCAAAACCTCCAACTGCCGCCAGGCTTAGCAATCAAGACGATGGGGCTGGACCAGGGACTACTACTTTCCTCGATCACTCCTAGTGCCAGCATTCGCTTGATTTCCAGTTCCACTTCTACTTTCTTTGCCTCCGGGAGTCTGTAGGGTCGCCACGGACGATCACCCCGGTCAGTCATATGTCGCGCGCAATCAGAGAGGTCCGACCTGGTTGTTCACTTACCACCTCTGGGACCGAGCGGATAGCTGCTTCGAGCTCCTGTCTCTGTCTGGGAGATAGCTGTTCCAAATTAAGGGCACTTACTTCCAAGAGAGAGCAGGGCTGTCCGGAGGAGGGATCGATCCCTCTCCTTCCACGGTTTCAGCAGGTTTACATGATATATTCGCCAGCTGGTCGGCGATTGGGCTGTTTCACCAAATAGTCGACCAATCCCTTCCTCTCCTTAATTTCAGAGGGGCCTAGCCAATGTGCGAGCAGTTTAGAGTGTGAAGTAGGAACCAATACCATGACGCGATCCCCCGGTTGGAACTCCCGGAGAGTCGTACACGGTCATACAGGCGGCCTGTGCTGATTGTGCCTCCTCGATATGACTTTTAGTATAGGTCTTATTACATCAAATCTATCGCGCAACTGGGCGATATACTCCAAAATGTTAGTGGAGGGCTGTGCCTCCCTTCCCAGCCCTCTTTAAAATATCTAATAAGCCCCGGGCTGTCTTCCGTATAGTAATTCAAAGGGAGAGAACCCGTAGAGGCTTGAGGACTTCCCGTAGGCAAAGAGGACAAGGGGAGGAGTTGGTCCCAATTCCTCCCATCCTTGCTGACTACCTTACGTAGCATTTGCTTGAGAGTTTGATTGAATCTCTCCACTAGCCCATCGGTTTGAGGATGATACACCGAGGTTTTTAAATGCTTTATTTTCAGTAACTTGGCAGTCTCCTTGAACGTTTCCGAGGTGAAAGGCGTTCCTTGGTCCGTCAGGACTTCTAGGAATGCCCACGCGTGAAAAGACTCCTACTAGTTCCGCGCAATATTTTTAGTGGTAGCCGAGCAATGGAACGGCTTCAGGGAATCGGGTTGCATAATCCACGAGGACGAGTATATATTTATATCCTCGGCTGAGGGCTCCAGGGTCCTACTATATCCACCCCAATCCTGTCAAAGGAACGCCAATAAGGGAAGGGGAATCAGAGGAGCACGGTCCTTCCTAGGAATTTGCCGCAGTTGACACCCGGCAGGAAATGCAAAAGCGCTAACCTCCTCATTAATCCCCGGCCAAAAAAAACGGAGCTTAATGCGCTCTAATGTTTTATCGGAGCCGAGATGGCCTCCAAGAAGGTGAGAGTGGGCTAACTCGCAAACCTGCCCCGGTAGGTCCGCTGGACTAGCAACAACTTCCGACCTTCCCTCATGTTCAGCAACCCGATACAATAATTCATTATCCATGACAAAGTGAGGTCCCTGTGGCATGGGCAAATGCGCGCTGGCTAACGAGAACCACTGCATTCTTTATGTGCTTCAGAGAGTCGCCATTCCACTGTTCTCTTGAAAGAAGCCGGAGTCGCTCTAAACTGAAAGTGCAACTCAGAGAGCGGGTCCGTGCTGACCTCAAGGGGCGGAGAATCCTCCCTCGCTGCCGGGGCGCTAGTGGATGACGTAGTAGCCCGCGACGGTCCGGGAGTATCTTCGTCACTCTCTTGGCCTACCGCCCACTCCCTGTCGGCTGATTACACGGTGTGGAAGCAGCTTGAGATGAGTCTTTATCATCTATAACGAGGCCAAAAGCTTTTCGGGAATGCTTTCTAAACTACCGTTACTGTCAGACCAGTCCCGCCCGAGGATTACGGAAACGGAGGATCCGGTGTACCGCTACGTAAGCCGCAAGGGTTCCTCCGAGACATACGTATAACCGGGCGGTATTGTACGAGCGGATATCTCCGTATACATTTTAGACTGGTCTTTTCTTAATCCATTGTTGCGGTAGAACAAAACGGCGAGCAACGACAGACACGCTACTGCCGGAATCAAACAGCGCTGTTACCTATGTCCATTAATAATAAGCTCTCCCGTATGTTTATCCGCCAGGGATTGCTAAGGGCACACAAACAACCCCGCCATTGTCCCCTACGGTCCGCCTTGTTCCCGACAGGTCGCAAGCCAGGCGGCCCGGCGACTTCGAACAGGCTCTGGATTGCGTGGAAGGGACTGCTTTAGTGGGACATAACTCCCGGTAGTCCACAAGCAGCTGTTCTGCCCTCCCAGGTTTCACAGCCGGCCTCTGGGTTTAGAGCTGTAGCAGCTCGTCCATGAATGGAATTCGCCCCAGGCCGGCTGGGCAAATTCCTGGGGTAGTGTTGTAGCAGCAAAAACAGGCCACTTGCTGCACTATTTGTAAGGGGTAATCAAATGGCCGTAGCCACTCACCCACCTGTTGCCAGAGAGCCATAGCCTGCTCTGACAGCCCTTTCTGGGTTAAACTCCCAGTTTATATTTCTTTACCTGCCGGCCTGGGGACAACCCATCTAACAGGGACCTTGGTCCCGGGGGCTCGGCTTTCCTGCCCAGGAAGAGCATACTGAGCCACGTGTGTGTTCCCCAGAAGCCAGCCCACGCCTGTGGGTCCCTCTACCTTCTCCACGAGATGGGTTGGTAGCCCCGGTTATGCTCGTGGAGCAGAGCCTGCACCGCCCTTCCTGACCCCCGCGCACTCCCTGCCCCAAACTCGCCCCGTACTCACCCACCTGGTTCCTTGAAGGTCGTGGTCCCGGTTCTTCGGGACACCATCCTGCCGCTACGCCACTGTAATAAGTAGAGACCAGGCGTGAAAGGTTTGGGGCAGCCACCCGCTTAATCGGTTTCCTGGCTGCAAAGATTTGAGGACATCATAGTCAAGTTTACACAACAGAGTCCAAAACAGAACTGCCTGCCTAAGCAAGGCAGTGAGCTTTATAGCTCAGAGGGCGGAAATGATGTCGCCCTCTGGGCGGAACTGGAAGTGACATCACCCTTGGGGCCGGAACCGGAAGTGACCTCATTCTTGGGGCCGGAACCGGAGGTGGTGTGTCCTTCCTGGAAATGGCGGCTCCTGGTGGGATTTCCGGTAAGACCTGCAGAGAACTCAGAAAGAGCGCCAGCGCACCCCTGGGCAGATGTATAAACAGTATTGTCTAAGCCCTTCAGCTGCTTCCCATGCACACGTGTGTGACAACATCCTAATTAATTAGGCTGCACATAATCCCACCAAAATGTCCAGCAAAATCCCACCACCAGGCCAGTGAAATCCCACCAACACCTCCTCATGGGGCTGGCTGGAAAACAAGGGGGTCTCCAATGACAGGTGGTGCGACACATTGGTTGGAGTAGTTTTTTCATCACATCAATCATGCTATGTCCATTTGAAACTCAACTGAGAATGTTTATGATGCTAAATCACATTAAACTTGTTACACCAGGTAAAGCTCAGTGGTCTTCTTTACTTAATCAGCTGCGAGACCTCAAAAGCTGGAGTAGACTAGCTACAGTGCGTCATGTTAAAGATATTTCTGTAACTGGAAGACAGTAAGGTGGTACATGGCCTGTAGAGTCTATTGAACTGCTCTCATATGACATAGGCTTCAAAACCTTTCCTGTAGGGACATCGCGGTTCAAAAACAGTTTCATCCCAAGAACTATAAACACACTCAATCAGTCCATCAAGTGTTCCTTGTAGAACTGTTTGTACTTATTAGTACAATCACCTCATTGTAAACTTGCACGACAGTTATAATATTGCACAACCTGAGCCACTTTACATATGATGACGATATCATTTTTAAGATGAAATGCAGCAAAATATGTTTATTACATTATAAAGATAACTTGTTAACATCATTTAAATAATCTATATTGTTAATAATTAAACATGTGAGGATGCGGTGTCGCATTATGCGCTAGCGGCAGCTGGTGCCCAGTTTATGCATTGTTCCTGCCTCACGCTGTATTCTTGCTGGGACTGGGCGACACTGGAAGGATAGAATAATTACACATGTACTCCAAAGATATTTCAATGTTCCTTAATTGTTTTGAAGAATCTGCGTTCTAAGCTTACAGATGGCTTAACGTCTATTACAGAGCTGATTATGTGGCGATTGGGTACTTGGAGAATGAAAAGTAAGGACAGGAATTAGGGGTTAGTACGTTTGAAAGAGACAGTACTGCTGAATAAATTATTTCTTTGCAAGCATCTTGTGGGAGGCAGTAACAATCTCTGGACAGGGCACCAGCTTGTCAGTATCACTACACCACCGTGTTACCATGTTTAATAACTTGCTTTAATGCCTGTCATCATGAAAATGATATCAATGCGTATACATCTCAGTAGTTAAATTATTCACAGAGTTGTAATATCATGAATGTAATGGATTCTGTGTCCTGTCGGAGGAAGAGAAAGCTCGTTTAAACAGCTCGCAGTGATTCACACACATGGAAGAACACATACAATAGAAAGCATTTAACATGCTACCTTAGTTACGATGGTATTTGAGAAACTAGTAAATTAAAGATTTTAAGATGAAGTTTATGATGTTCTACTTTAATGACAAAATAAACTACATGATTAAAGTGGAAATTTCGAGATTAAAGTTCTGTGCTTTTTCACACTGTGTGCATATTTTTTTCTTTCTCTGTACCCTAAAAAGCTTACATATCACTCTCAGATGGTGGGCTACAACTCGCCTTTTCATGGTGACTTTGATATTTGACAACTTCTTTTTTATTTGGGCCATTGTGCTACTTTGTGAACTTGAAGTTTTGAGTTTCTTTAACACTCCATGTCACTCGATCAGCTTCCTTTTGTTGTTTCTACCACTGTTAAAACCAACAAGTAGTACGTTTTTCCTTGCCTCCACTTGGTATTCACTGAAATTCTTCTATTTTCTCCTGTGCTTTCGCAATTGTCTTTTCACAGAATGCTGAGTTTAAGGGCTATTTATATTGATTTCCATTTTCAAAGAGTCGTAATTCTGGGAGGAGTTGGGGAATGGTGGCAGGTGCAGGCACATGCGTTACTTTTCATGCTGACCGGGATTTATATAGCGGAAGAACGTGGAAGTTGCCGTACTCACAGATTTAGGCATCGGATTCTTTGTGCTTACGCACATTTCCGCTTTTGTTTGTATGCCATGTTTTAGAGTGAATTCTACATACGGTGTTATGCATGAAGCCTCTGGTCTAGAAAGTGGATTATAGTAATTGTTCCACTCAAACAATGCAGAAACTGTTCCTTTCTTCAACAATAGCTACCTTGTCTCGCACTGTGGCTCGCAAAAATTCTCTTTTTTTAAAATGACGGCTACAAACTAAGGATGATGACAAACTGCAAAGCTCTCCCTCTGGAAAGCAATGATCCATTTAGATCGGGTTTCTGCATCGGAGGGAGATGTATGAATACCAAGTACCTTGTTGTATGCACTGGAAGCTGAACATGAAGGTGCACATCAATGTTTAGCTGTAAAGCTATCTGTAATTTGAAATTTAAACTTCTTTTTCTCTGACATTCTCACCACTAAAAAAAAAATTACAACTGCAGTATGGAAAATTGAAGTGACTGAGCGTGCTGAAATTTCACCAGAAGTACATCTGCACTACCCTGTACATATGGCCTATTTGCAAATATGCTAAACATTTTGCACTGGTGGAGTTTTTAAAATCCAACACCTTATGCTGGGAATGTTTTAACAATCAAGTGTCACATTTATTTAATAAATAAACCTCTCATAAACTTCTCAAAGTAAATGTGAAGAAAAGAAAAGAGATAATCATAGACTTCAAGAGAAAAAAAGAAGTAGTCCCTCCTACTGATATAAATGGAAAACTAGTTGAGCCAATCACATTGTAACAATATTTGGGAAACCAAACTGTTAAATAGTTGAGGTTTTTGACTGGGCACTGATCACAATTAGCATGTGAAATGGTTGGAATTGATTCATTGTCTGTGGAAGAGACCATTATTGTATCCTTTTTAACTACTGCTATCATAAGCCCAAAACTCAGAGTTGGAGTTATTTGCCTTGTACACTTCACACATTTTTTTATCTTTGTGACTTCCATTCCGCCTTTTCATTCATCCATTTCAGAGTTGTTTTTAATTTTGGGATGAACTTGCACTGCATAGCAGGTAAAATGCTTTTAATCCTGATCCACTGCTCCTCAACTGTCACCTCGGTTAGAGTTTATCTTTTTTAGTCTTTCTCACATCTGATAATTAGCTTACTAAAATTAGTTTTTCACAGTTTTAGTTTTTGAACACCATCTCAAAACACTGTGAAGTACGTTATGTAATGATCATCATATTGTGATGGTTTGATCACTTCTACCACCTGAATTTTACCATGAAAAATGTTAAATCCAGAGAAAGTTTTCCTCGTGTTGTTGCTTTAACATAATGTATTCTATTAAAAAATAAATATTTAATAATAATAAAAAAAACAGTCACTGATTTTCTCTAATTCTGTTCTTATTCTCATCTACCGTAAAAGGGAGGATCACTAAATATTGAAGCAATTTTCATTTTTGAGCAACAGATGTGCAACTTTCTTTGCTGTGTAGCTCCATGAAAGCTCAAATTTGATAAAGCAAGCAAAAAAAGTTAACATTTGTGCAAAATCTGTGGAAAATTCAGGTAAATAAGGATTTTTTGCAGTTTTGGGTGTTGAGGCATATTAAACAATAAATGTTTCAGGCATTCAGTGGTCAATTCATTAAAACAATATGAAATGGAGAAATGTATAGGTATCAAAATAGATGGAGCACAAGAAATACCAGGGAAAATAACTGGATTTACTGCTTATGCAAAAGTAATTGATCACAAAATGAAATTGATTCATTGCTGCATTCACCGAAAGGCATTAGCTACATAAATAAATAAATTGCGTTATGTAGCCAAGATAATACATTTCATAATGTGTTCTTTGACCTCAAAAATATCTAGAAAAAAATTGGAAACCGTTCAACCCAACTTGTTCAGCTTCTCACGAAACCCCTGGGATTTTCTGATTATTAAACTGTCACACCTGATCTCATCACCTTAATATTTCCACCTGAATTTCGCCCAGTGTGGTGAGCCAAGTAGAACCTCTGTTAAGCACATTTGTGCTTTCAATTCAGTTCAATAAAGTAAAATATTTGTGGCAGAGAGTTGCAATGTATTGCATGTTAATATAAAAGCAAGAATTATTACTGATATTACTAGTACTGTGTAACCAAAACACTTACTTAGTAGTGATGCTTTGTTTTTTAACCCAAGCTGAAAACAAGTTTTGGTATTTCTATTTCCCTCATGTATCTTGTCTCACACTTGGCGGAGATTTCGCCTTTACCTTTATATTGTCAAAAATACGTGCAAAGTTAGCATATCTAAATTATGATGTGATTCGGTTAGTTTACAAACAGCACAACATTAAACTAACTCAAGCTGGGAAAACATAAACAAACAAACAAACAAATAAATAAATAAATCTAAACTCGCTCTGCCAGGGTAAAGACTTCATCTATTATTTAAACACAAACGCAGTCTCTTTTGGGTGATAAACACAACTTTAAACTTTTTTTTTCTAAATGTATGCCTGTGATTGCTTTCATCACATACTACAGAACAAACCTACATCGTGATTAAATACGATATGACGGTAATAGGTACTGATTTCTACGGAACGGTATTTGGGTCACAGAAAAAAAAAAGGGAAACAGTGAGGGAAAAAAAGTTTATTTTGTGATTGAAAGTTGAAATGTCTACTTTAATCCTGTTGTTTATTTTGTTATTGAAGATGACATTTCCACATTAACTTCGAAATTTCCACTTTAATCTTAGAATCCTAAGATTTATACTTGGTATCATATATTACATTTTACAGATAACTTGTTAACTTCATTTAAATAATTTATACTGTTAATAATTAAACATTTGGGGTGTACAGTGGTGCAGTGGTAGCGCTGCTGTCTCGCAGTTACGGAGTCAAGTCCCAGGTGTTCCCAGCCTGGATTTTACATTTTCTCCTAGTGGTTTTCTCCAGTTTGCTTCAGTTTCTGCCCAAAGTCATGCTTATTAGGGGATCGGTCGATGCAATATTGCCACAAGTGTATGTGTGTGCACATATTGCTCCCTGCGATGAGCTGGCTCCCCGTCCAGGGATTGCTCCTGTCTAGCGGACTAAGCTTGCTGGGATGGGCATGACCCTGCATACATGGTTGGAATAATCAAATATGGATAATGACGATTTTTCAATGTTCCTTCAAAGTTTTGAAGAATCGTTGTTCTAAGTTTGCAGCTGGTTTTACAGTCCACATTTATCTTGTGGTGATAGTGGAGAAAGAAAATGGAAATATAGGGAGCAGAAATCGGTAAGTTTTATAGGGACAGAATGGTTGCAATTAAGAAATCCCAACAAGAAGGAAACCCAACATGAAAACATGCAAACTCCAGGCAAGGTACACCAGGGACATGACCCCCTTATTGAGAGGCAGAAGCTCTACCACTGAATCACCAATTTAGATGAAGTTAACAATTTACCTTTAAAATGTACAATATATGATTTAAATAATTTCATCATGAAAATAATACCAAGGCTTAGCTCTCTGAACATTGGGAATCCTGTAATATCATGAAGTTAATGTATTTTGTGTGGAAATCGCTGCATGTGGCTCTTTTAAGGGCATGAGGAACTCCGTTTAAGAAGCACATAGCGATTGTAGACTAGGCCCGGGAGCACTTAAAATAACGTGATGCTTTAATTACAATAGGCTTTGCGAAACTCTAGTAAATTAAATATCGATTTTATGATGAAGTTTTCGACGTTCTACTTTAATCATGAAATAAACTACAAGATCAAAGTGGAAATTTCGAGATTAAGACGAAATTTCGTCTTTAATGCCGAAACAACCTACGAGATTAATCTCGAAGTTCTCACTTTAAAGATGAAATTTCGACTTTTCATCACTAAATACAACTTTTATTTTCCTCAACATGTCCCTAATTTTTTGTCTTATCTGTGGCCCTACTGCTTCGTGAGTAAAACGAGTTACATTAAAATAATGCTTAGCTACAGTGTGCTTGGGATGATCTGCTGTCAAATTAAAACTGCACTTTACTTACCTAATACTTGAAGTGTGACACTTCCACTCGCAGTCACTCCCTCAGTAGTTATGATGCTCACGCTGTACTGTCCCGAGTCACGTACTGTAAGTCTGAAGAGCGACAGAGATCCCGTCATGTTGTTCAGATGGGCTCTCCCTTCATACCCCTGTCCATATGAAACTGCACCACCCGACAAAATCACCACATTGATACTGGTGTTAGTGAACGTCCAGGTCACAGCCTGTAACACGGCATTTGAAGGATTAAGTGAAAAGCTTAATGTGACATCGCCGCCTACCCGTCCGAAAACGGGGCTTGTGGGAATAGTGAGTGTCAAACTGGAGTAGCCTGTGGGAAAGGAAAAAAGTAATACTTAAAATAAGTTTTTACAGTAAGTTGGCACAGTGTGACTAAAAGTGTAAACGGAGCATGTTGATCAATTATAAACGTCTTCTTACTTGAAAAGAGAGCCACGGACAGAACAGCACAGACGGCGGCTTTTATTCGCAGCTCCATCTCGGACCGGCAACTGGTAGCTGCAGCGGTGACTTCTAACAAGTGAAATCAACACAGCAGGAAGAGAAGTGGAAAAACACGGAAGAGTTAACATCAGATCTGAAAAAATGCGGACATGTTTTTAATTCGGTGTTTTTGTATGTACTGTAGTATATTTAGTTGCGAATATAAAGTTTTCTGTTTTTTGTGTGTTTAGTTTGAAAGGCTCCAAGTGCGAGCGATGTGATTAGAATTAGGCTTGTCGAACACGACTGTTATTATTATTATTATTATTATTATTATTATTATTATTATTATTATTGTAGTCGTGCGATATTAAAGTCTCTGAATAAATTAAAGACTGAATGGAGAAATTAAAGTTTGAACTGTAGTCATAACATTTTCAAAATCGGTCAATGACTAATAAACGTAAAAATGTGTGCTTCAAACCGTTTTTAAATACTCGTAAAATATCTACCGTTTTAGAGTTAATTTAATAATTTCGGCAATTGGTTCTTTGTGACAGTTTTGGTAGGGCGTGATCATCTTAGTTAAGATTACTTGATGAACGGCATTGTGGTTTAGGGGGACTTTATTTTAAAAGTGGTGCTTAACATGTGTATTAGATTTAGTGAAGAGTTGGAACACAGTGTATTTACAAGGGTGAAAAAAATAACGATTACATGAAAACTAGAAAAACGACAATATGGATAAACAAACCTATTCTACCTTTAACTTTTTTTCCTAGAACATTGGATTGATACCGGGCGGCACGGTGGCGCAGTGGGTAGCGCTGCTGACTCGCAGTAAGGAGACATGGGTTCTTGGAGTTTGCATGTTCTCCCTCGTGTCTGCATGGGTTTCCCTGGTACTCGGTTTCCTCCCACAGTCCAAAGACATGCATGTTAGGTGCATTGGCGATTCTAAAATTGTGTGTGTGCCCTGTGGTGGGCTGGCACCCTGCCTGGGGTTTGTTTCCTGCCTTGCAGGCTGGGATTGGCTCCAGCAGGCCAAACACACACTAGGGACAATTTTAGAATCGCCAGTACACCTAACCTGCATGTCTTTGGACTGTGGGAGGAAACCGGAGTACCCAGAGGAAACCCATGCAGACACGGGGAGAACATGCAAACTCCACAGATTTCTTTCATGCTTCCTTTATCCCACCATCTAGACTCCAGATGTGTCATGTGTTGAATGTGCACACCCATATTTTTTACATAGTTTCATGCAAAGTATACTTGTGTTTAACTGACTTTTCAGTATTATAGTCAGAATTAGGTATCTAATTCTGATCAGGTCACCTGCACACACACAAAATTAAACATACTGGAGCTTTAATGGTATTTTACTGAGTTGTGTGGTTCCTCCTAGAACCATTGGTTGATAGAGAACTATTTCATTCTGTGTGGAGTTTTTAAAATATGAAAAAAAATATGAAAATCTTTGGGGTTTGAAACAGTTCTGCGCACAAAACAGAAATCTTTAATTAATAGAAGGCTACCAAGCTGGATATGACAGATCAAGAAAACCTGAAGTTAGCTTGTGACATATGCAGCAAGAGTCCTTTTAAAATCAGGAAACCCTTTGGTATTTCACAGATCTGTAATTATCGCTTCCCAGGTATTCATTGAATCTGTTATGGATTTAAAGAAAAAAGTTCTTTCTGGAACCTTCATGTGGCTGTTCTGATAAAAAAGTTCTTAATGAGAGAGGGAATGATTAAAATCCCTTTATCTTTATAATAGCTAACATTTTTTTTAAATTCTAATTCTTTCTTTTTGTATATTAGTATTTAAGTTGTCCACTTCAGCAGCACACGTAAAGACTGTAGCTGGTATAAATATAATGTATATTTATCATTATGGAGAATCTGAAGAAATTTAAGTTTGCTCTTCTTTTTGTCTCTTATTTTTAAAGTAGAAGTTTACCTATACCTCAGTTAAATCTGAATTTAGCTTTATTTGTGTATTTAAGGAAATACTATTTAGGAAAGACATATATAAAGCTCTGCGGTGGGCTGGTGCCCTGCCCGGGGTTTGTTTCCTGCCTTCCACCCCGTGTTGGCTCAGATTGGCTCCAGCAGACCCCCATGACCCTGTAGTTAGGGTATAGCAGGTTGGATAATGGATGGATATATAAAGCTATTTCATTTTAGACAAGAAAATATGTAAAGGATAAGATGCAGATATTCAATTCCTGAAGATGATCAGCTGAGTCACACGTGCCATACTGGGACACTTTGAAATTCATAGGGGTGTGTAAACACTTTGTTAAATGCTGGACACCCTTTTTGTATAGAAATTATAATTTAAAGAGACAGCTGGAAATGTTCAAAATCAACCATCACAAAGAGTTGTGGTGTACAAAGATAACTGATAAAAGAAAAACATGACATTAAGGAATCAACTGTGAATTGTTCTGCTATGATGAAACGAGTGACAGTTAAGGATAATTTGTGATGGTGTAAGGAAAAAAAACAATATGAATTGAGATCTCATATTGGAACAAATGTCTTCACTTTCCATCAACCCCATTTGCGCAAGTACAAACACAGGATTCAGTTATTCCTCTATAATCACCCCATATTATGGTAATTTCTTTATGATAGTGGTAGTAGAAGTGGATGGAGCCTCACTTTGAATAAGAATCTTAGAGGGTAGGCTCACTTATTACACTCCATTCACACACACGTCTATACACAAAGATATTAGCTTTAAAACACTAACACACCAAAATGAAATCACATTTCCCTTTTCCTTTTGTATTGACAGATTTGTACACGTATACTGTAGTTGGTGTGTGTTTTTCATAACAAAGTCATCATAAATGTTAAACACTGCAAAATAAAGTATCATGTTATCACTAAGTTTGTAAAGGTAGAAAATAATAAATCTTTGAAGATTTATTCTTGCTTAGTCAATTTTTTTTTTAGATTCAGTAATTTATATACCACAGTCAAGAGGTGAGGCAAAGAATCTGATCATGGCAGAGCATCTTGTAAAAATGACCCAAGTATTGACCATCTTTCAATCATCATGACAGAAAAAAATGATTGCCTCTAAAGAACAATTTGTAATAAACAATTGAAAATTGATGGTGAGATGTCTCGAGGGATTCATTATATGTCAATTGAGTCATTCTTAATTAATAATTAAATATTAAAAAAAAACACTTTATGTAACCTCAGTACCTACAGACTGCCCTTTATGCCACTGCAGCTTTTATGCACACTCTTCAAACAGTCTGTGCAATGAATTGAATTCATCCCAACACTTCTACTGCACATGCCACACAGGTATTTACTCACCTCTTCCATGCCAACACTTTGCCTTTTAGTTGTTTCTCAGGTATGAAACCAAATTGTATTTTACTTTCACCTCCAGTAATACCTGATTGTTTTCTCTAGCACTTTCTTAACCAACTACTCCAAAAGCTTGACTGCTAGATACGAAACACGTTATGCTTAAATGTCTTTTTTATGTCTTTTTTGTTCATGTTTGATTAATTTATTGCAATGACTATATCAATAATATATCAATATGATTATATAAATATATAATCAATTACAGTTGTCAATTTTGCATTCTCTATTTTATTTTATTTATTTATTATTTTGTTTCTGTGTGATTAATTTTGTTCTACTACGTTCCTTATATTTTGTGGGTGGACTCGTGAGCGGAGGGGCCACTTCTTGCATCACTGCTAGGGACTGCCCCCAGTCCATAAAAGGCAGGTAGGAAAGTGAGATTGTTGTGATTCATTGAGTGAGTTTATTGGATAACAAAAGTATTGTTGTATTTTCATTGGTTTAAATTTTCTGTTTTTTTGACTATTTGTGCTGTGCTTTTTGGCTGTTGTATTGGATTTTTTTTTTGAGAGTTGTTCATTTTACAACTGCTATTCTGGTAACTCCTTTTTTCTCTTTTGAGCATTTTGTAGTACTTTGTCTTTTGTTAATACAAACTCTCTTTTAAAAAAATTATTTGCTTCATTTACAAGCTGGGGGTTTACAGTCATCCTACTTCTTGTGGAGCTTGAACCATATTTTAAGAGATTCCTTGTGATTTTTGAACTTGTGCCTATATTTAACATGCATCTCAGAGTATGCAAATTTAGTCCTACTCTTATAATAGGAGTAAAAGTATTTTATCATTTTTTTTGTTTAATTTATAAAACTTCTCCTAAGTTCGCCAGGATTTAGAAGAGCTCATGCTTTGTCCTAATCTATAAGCATTATATCCTGGTGCACGTTAAAATAGTAAGGGTTACAGTTAGTCTTAGACCATAAAAGTGAAGCCTCTCTGCTCTTTTACTTGTTTTGTTTTGAATTTCTGTGGATCAAGAACATTGTGTTCTTTGAAGGAGGTGAGCTAACGAGCAGCTAGATTTTGTTTCAGGAACAGAGATGCTGGGTCTTTTGCTTGAAATAGATTAAACAAGTTTTGCTTAGCATTTAAGGCTTAATTATGGGAACACTATAAGCAAGATTTCATACTAGCGTGTATACATTTATGTCAAATGTGCATTTAAATGTATATGTTTGTGGCTCTTTAAGAACAATAATAATAAAGTTACAAAAGAGTATACAAAAATAGTTTTAAACTATGTAAGAATTAAATGTTAAGGAACCTGTACTTTTATTTGAAGTAGTCAAGAGGCACAATGCCAAGCTGTCTGCAACTTAGCCATTTTCAGTGAAGCTGCATGCTGCCGCCTAACTGGCACGGCTGTCTATTATGTCAGCCTTAAGAGATGCTAGTGCAATGAGTAAATATTAAGTGAATTGTTAATTAAGCAGTCCAGTTTTCACTATCTAAAAAAAAAAATTGGGGAAACCGTTCAACCCAACTTTTCAGCTTCTCACGAAATCCGGGGATTTTCTGATTTTTAAACTGCCCCTGTCTCCCCCCTAATTTTTCCACCGAATTTCCCCAGTGTGGTGGCCAAGAAAACCCTCTTTAAGCACATTTGTGTTTTAATTCAGTTCAATAAAAAAATTTTTGTAAGAGAGTTGAAAATTTTGATTTTAAAAAAAAATTATTACTATATTCTAGTCTTTTAACCCAAAACACTTACTTACTAGTGATGTTTTGTTTTTCCCAATGAAAACAGGTTTGTTTTTTTCCCACCGCATCTTTCTCCTCTTGGCGGATTTCCTTTACCTTAATATTGTAAAAAATCGGGGAAAGTTAGCATATTAAATTATCCGTGATTCAGTTAGTTTAAGCGCGAAACATTAAACTAACACAACCAAAAAAACATAAACAAACAAATAAAAAAATCTAAACCGCCTCCCGGGTAAAATTCATCTATTATTTAAACACAAACATTTTTTGGGTGATAAAACAATTTAAATTTTTTTTTTTAAATTTTTTGTGATTTTTCATCACATACTCAAACAAACCTAATGATTAAAACGAACGATGGTAATAGGTACTGATTTCTAGGGAAGGTATTTGGGCCCAAAAAAAAAAAGGGGAAACAGTGGGGAAAAAAAAAGTTTATTTGTTAAAGTAAAAATGTCTACTTTAATCCTGTTGTTTATTTGTTTTAAAGATGACTTTTCAACTTAAAATTTCACTTTAATCTTAGAATCTTAAATTTATACTTGGTATCATATATTACATTTTAAATAACTTTTTAACTTAATTTTAAAAAATTTTATACTGTTAATAAGAAAATTTTTTTGGGGTGTATGGTGGCGAGTGGTGCCCCTTTGTTAAAGTAATGGAGTCAAGTCCCAGGTGTTCCCTCCCGGGATTTTAGATTTCCCCTGGTGGTTTTCCCTTTTGTTGTTTCTGCCCAAAGTCGTTTAGGTGATTGGTATAATAGCCCCAAGGATGGGGGCACATATTGTTCCTCGGATGGCTCCCCATCGGGATTGTCCCTGCAACTGGGTTGCGGGGATGGGAACCCGCATGCAGTTGGAATAATAAAACATGTATAATGAAGATTTTCAATTTTCCCTTCAAATTTTTGAAGAATGTTGGTCTAAGTTTGCAGCGGGTTTTTCAGTCACGTTTTTTTTGGGATAGGCCAGGGAAAAAGAAAATGGGAAAAAGGGGGAAATGGAGTTTTATAGAGACAGAATGGTTGCAATTAAAAAGCCCACCAAGAAGGGAAAACCCAACACGAAATCATGAAAACACGGCATAACCAGGGACATGACCCCCCCAAAGAGGAAAAGCTCTACCACTGAATCACCAATTTGATGAAGTTAAAATTTATCTTTAAAAAAATTCAATATATGCTTTAAATAATTTCACTGAAAATAATAAAGGTTTAGCTCGCTGAATATTGGGAAATTTTATCAGAAGTTTGTTATTTTGGGGGAATCCTGCTGGCCCCTTTTCAGGGCAACGGGAACCCCCTTTTAAAGAAATGGTGATTGTGACAGGGGGGGCCGAATAACGTGCGCTTTAATTAAAAAAGGTTTGCGAAACTCAGTAAATTAAATATCGTTTTTATGATGAAGTTTTGGTTCCTTTAATCGTGAATAAACTAAAAGATAAAAGTGGAAATTTCAGTAAGACGAAATTTCTTCTTTAATGCCGAAATAAACTAGAGATTAATCTCGGTTCTCGTTTTAAAGATGAAATTTCTTTTCACCCAAAAAAACAATTTTTTTTTCCTCATTTCCCTTTTTTTGTCTTCTTTCCCCTTTAATACCTTCCGCAGATTTCACAGTTTAGACTAGAACGAATTAAAAAAAATTTTGAGCTACAGGGGTTTTGGGGGATGATTGCCGTCAAATTAAAATTTTTTCAAAACATTTGAGTGACCTTTCCACCCCAGTCCTCCCCGTATTTGATGCTCACCCCGTATCCCGAGTCATGTGTCAGTCGAAACGAAAAGGACCCTTATTTTTCAGTTTCCCCTTCACCCCACTCCGTATGATGCACCCCGCCCAAAATCACCATTTTGTAATGTTTACCGTCAGGTCACCGCCTGTAACACGGCATTTGAAGGATTAGGAAAAAGTTTATTGTAAATCGCCGCCTACTCGTCCGAAAACGGGGCTTGGGGGAGTGGTGAGGTAAACGGAGCACCTGTGGGGAAAAAAGGAAGATTTAAAATTTTTTTTAATTGGCACATGGACTAAAAATTGGAGCACATGGATCTTTTAAAACGTCTTCTTACTTGAATGGAAAACACGGACAGAACCCGAGGGGCTTTTTTCCCAGCTCCATCTGGGACTGGCGCGGTGACTTCAAAAAATGAAATCAACACAGCAGGAAGGAAGGGAAAAACCGGAAGAGTCAACATCGATCTAAAAAAAATGCGGACTTTTTTAATTCGGTGTTTTGATGTATATTTTATTGGAATAAAAGGGTTTTTTCTGTTTTTGTGTGTTTATTTTAAAAAGGGCCCCAAGTGCGAGGATGTGATTAGAATTGGGCTTCCGAAACGATTTTATTATTTTTTATTATTATTATTATTATTATTATAGTCGTGCGATATTAAAGGCTCTGTATAAATTAGACTGAATGGAGAAATTAAAGTTTGAACTGTAGTCTAAATTCTCAGAATCGGTCAATGACAATAAACGAAAAATTTCTTTAAACCGTTTTAAATACCGTAAAATATCTCCCGTTTCAGAGTTAATTTAATAATTTCGGCAATTGGTTCTTTGTGACAGTTTTTAAGGTGTGATCATCTTAGTTAAGATTATTTGGGGAAACGACACGGTGGTTTGGGGGACTTTTTTTTAAAAAGTGGTTTTTAACGTGTATTAGATTTAGTGAAGAGTTAACACAGTGTATTTAAAAAGGGTAAAAAAAATAACGATTAAATGAAAATACAAAAACACAATATGGACAAACAAACCAATTGTCCCTTTCATTTTTTTCCTAGAAATTGGGATTGATCGGGGCCGGTGGCCGTGGGTACCCTGCTGAGATAAGGAGACCTGGGTTCTTCCTGGTCCCCCCTGGGTTTGCATGTTCTCCCGGGCGAGGGTTTTCCTTGGGTACCCGGTTTCCCCCCAAAGACATAGGTTAGGTGCTTGACGTTCAAAAATTGCCCCGGGGGCGCGTGTGGGCTGGCGCCCGGGGGTTTTTTCCTCCCTTTGCCCCCTGTGTTGGCTGGGTTTGGCCCCCGGGACGCCCCCAAAAGGGAAAATTTAAAATGCCAATGCACCTTATCTGCTTTCTTTGCTGTGGGAAAAACCGGGTTTGAAAAACCCCCCAGGAAACATTAACCCCTTTTTTTCATGCTTCCTTTATGCCAATCTGGCCCAGATGTGTCATGTTTGAATGTCACCCCATATTTTTAAAAGTTTATGCATAGCATACTTGTGATTAACTGACTTTGTTTATATAATTAGGTCTCTAATTCATGGGGTCACCCACACACACAAAATTAAACATACTGGTGCTTTAAAATGGCATTTTATGAGTTTTGGTTCCCCCTAAACCCTTTTTGGTTGATAAAAAGTATTTTATTCTGGGAGGAGTTTTAAAATATAAAAAAAAATATGAAGATCTTTGGGTTTGAAACAGTTATTTACAAAACGAAATTTTTCATTAATAAAAGGGCTACCAACAGGATATGATGATCAAGAAACCTGCAGTTAGTTTTATATGCACAAGAGTTTTTTAAAATCAGGAAACTGTTTGGTATTTCACGTCTTAATCATCTCTTCCGGGTATAATTTAATCTGTTATGGATTAAAAAAAAAGGGTTTTTTCTAGAACCTTCATGGCTTTTTTAAAAAAAGTTCTTAATGAGAGGGGTGATTAAAACCTTTATCTTTATAACATAACATTTTATTTTAAATTCTAATTCTTTTTTTTTGTATATTAGTATTTGTTGTCCATTCACACCAAAAAAGATGTATTTTATCATTATGAAAATCTGAAGAAATTTAAGTTTTTCTTCTTCTTGTTCTTTTTTTAAAAGAAGTTTATTATACCCAGTAAAGTCTGTTTGTTTTTGTGTAGTTAAAAATATTTAGGAAAGACATATATCCCTTCCCGGGTTTGGTCCCTGCCGGGTTTGTTTCCCCTTTTTGGTGTTGGTCAGATTGGCTCAACAGACCCCGTGACCCTGGTTGGGTATAGTGGTTGGATAATGGAGGGATTTTAAAGCTATTTCATTTTGAAAAAGAAAATTTTAAAAGGAAAGATGCAGATAATTTTTCCCCTGAAGAGATCAGTGATCATGCCATACTGGGACACTTTGAAATTATAGGGGTGTAAACACTTTGTTAAATGCGGGACACCCCTTTGCATAGCAATTATAATTTAAAGAGACAGAAAATGTTAAAAACAACCTTCACAAAGAGTTGGGGTACAAAGATAACTGAAAAAAAGAAAAATGCATTAAAAATTAACTGTGAATAGTTTGCTATGATGAAATGAGAGACAGTTAAAGATAATTTGTGGATGAAAGGGAAAAAAAAAAAATATGGAACATATTGGAACAAATTTTCACCCATCAACCCCCATTTAAAAGTACAATATAAAAAACACAGGTTCAGTCTTTCCTCAAAATTATCCCATATTATGTTTTTTTTGATATTAGTAGGAATGGAGCCTCCTTTGAATAAGAATCTTAGAGGGTAGGCTCTTATTACCCCTTTTCCCACTGAAAAAAAAGATATTAGTCTTAAAAATAACACCAAAATGAAATCCATTTCCCATTTCCCTTTTTTTGACAGATTTTTACACATAAGTTGGTGTGTGTGTTTTTTCTCAAAATATAGAATTTAAAACTGCAAAATAAAATATCTTTTACTAGGTTTGGGGAAAAATAAAAATCTTTTTAAATTTATCCTTGCTTATCAATGTTTTTTTTTTTTCAGTAAATTATATACCACAGTCAAAGGTGAGGCAAAGAATCATCATGGGGTATCTTGTAAAAGACCCCAAATTTTGACCCCTCTTTTTAAAATTTATGCAGAAAAAAAAATTGCCCCTAAAGAACAGTTTAATAAACAATTGAAAAATTTATGGTGAGATGTCTTGGGGATTAACTATGTGTCAATTGGGGTTTTTTAAAAAATTAAAATGAAGAAAAAAACCTTGCCTGGGACCTAAACTGCCTTTATGCCACTGCAGTTTATCCCTCTTCAAACAGTCTTTCAATGAATTAATTTTCCCAACACTTTATGCGCCCCACAGGTATTCTCACCTCTTACCAACACTTTTTTATTGTTTCTCCCTGAAACCAAATTGTATTTACTTTCACCTCAGTAATACCTGATTGTTTTCTCTAATTTTTTTTTAAAATATTCCAAAAACTTTACTTAGATAGAAACACATGTTATGTTTTTTTTTATGTCTTTTTGTTTTTTGATTAATTTTTGAATGACTATATCAACAATATATCAATATGATTACATAAATATATAATCAATTTCAGTTGTCAATTTTTTTTTCTATTTTATTTTTTTATTTATTATTTTGTTTTTTTGATTAATTTTTTTTTCCTTCCTTATATTTTTTTGGGGGGACTCGTAAGGGGGGGGCCACTTGCATCACTCTGGACGCCCCAGTCCATAAAAAGAGGGAAGAAAGTGAGATTTTGGATTCATTGATGAGTTTATTGGGAAGGAAATATTGTTGTATTTTCATTGGTTTAAATTTTCTGTTTTTTTTACTATTTGTCTTCTTTTTTGTTTTATTGGTTTTTTTTGATTTTCCTTTAAAATGCTATTCTGGGAACCCTTTTTTCCCCTTTTTCTTTTTAAATTTCTTTGTCTTTTTTAATACAAACTCTCTTTTAAAAATTCTTTGCATTTCAAGTGGGGTTTTTCAATCATCCTACTTTTTTGGGGGGTTGGCCCCTATTTTAAAATTTTATGATTTTTGAACTTTGCCTATTTTAAAACATTCAAGTTGCAAATTTATCCCCCCCCATAATAGGGTAAAATATTTTTTCATTTTTTTTTTTTTTTTATAAAACTTCTCCCAAGTTCCAAGGTTTAGAAAAACCCCAAAAACTTAAGAATTATATCGGGGCACGTTTAAAATTAAGGGTTACATTGTCTTGAATGAAGGGTTAATTAAGAAAAAGGGCACAATTATTTTGATAAAGTGAAGCCTCTCTTCTTTTTTCTTGTTTTGTTTTTTTAATTTTGTGGATCAAGAACATTGTTCTTTTAAGGAGGGGAGCTAACGAGCAGCTAGATTTTGTTTCAGGGAGATGTGGCTTTGCCCGAAATAAATTAAAAAGTTTTTTAGCATTTAAAGGAAAGGGGGAAAACATAAGCAAAATTTCATATTGCGTGATCAATTAAAATATTTAAATATAAAAACTTCTTAAAAAATAAAATAAATTCAAAAAATACAACAATGAAAAATTTGAATTAAATGTTAAGGGAAACCCGTACTTTTTTTTTGAAATTTGTCAAAGGAAACCAAGGTTTAAAAAAGCCTTTTATGAAGCTGCATTTTTTGGGGCCCCTATTTATTTTGTCATTAAGAATGCTTAATTAAAAAGTACGTATTCATTTTTGGTTTAAATTTAACAGTCCAGTTTTCACAGATTGGTTCAACTGATCAAAATTTTGGGGGGAAAAATTAACCAAAAGGCCTCAATTTCTAACAGCTCAGGATTAGGGGGGACTGATTAGGTGATGCTCACCTCCGGTGAAATCGCTTGTGAGCCAAAGGTTTTAATGAAGAAAAAAATATATGGGTGGTGTTTGGAAATCTTGGCAGGTTTTTTTAAAAGGAAAAAAGGGGCTGAACAGGTCTTATTATTAGAAACCCCAAAGCAGATGATGGGGAAAATTTTGGAAGATGGGATTTTTGTGATTTGTAATAAAAAGAAACTCAAAATGCCCGGGGGTCAATTCATCTGAACTGGGACCGTGTGTGCATCACGTAATAAAAACTTTATTTCTGTCTGTCCCGAGATTCTAGTGCCTTCTTTGGGGCTGGGGTTCCTGTGCTGCCAATTTATTTCCAGATTTCTTTGACCCCCCCGTTTATAAAAAAGGCTAAGGGGTTCAGGGGCCCCCCGAAAGGTAACAATATTTTTTCTGAAAATGTTTGTGGCCCAGAGATCTTGCCCTTGGGGGTGGTAAAAAAAACAGAAGAGCAAAAAAGGGGCCGCCCCGGAAATTAAATAAAAATTTCGCTGCGCTTATAAACAATTGTGCTGTGAAATCTTGGAACCCCGAGTGGGTGGCAAAGCCTGTGCTTTGGGGGCTAGGATTCTCCTCCTGGCCCCATTATAAATGTCGCATTAAAAAAATGTTTGTAAAAATTTTCCACGTTTTAAAACTGATTTAAAACCTAAACTTCGTATTTAAATTTCCCGGGATCATTTCCTTAAAAAAAATTTGCAGACGCCAAGGCCCCAAAATGCTTGTTTTTGGTTACCCTTTTTTTTTTTCTCTTCCTGCAATTTTTTTAAAAATCACTAAACTCTGCAATTTGTTTTTATTTACATTTATTGAATTAACCTTAACAAAAAATGGGTCCAGGAAACCTTTTCAAATTCATAACGTTTTTGCGTTTTTCCCACAACCCCCTTTTTTTTCTTCTTTAGCTGGTCCCTTTAAAGGGGGGAAAAATCATCTTTTATATTACTTCACTAATTGGATATTTTAATATGACTAGTGGGGAATAACGATAAAAAATTATCTTTTAAATAACATATGTCAACAGAAAAGTTTCAAAGCCTTTCCTGGGGCCTCCCCGTTCGAAACAGTTTTTCCCAAGAACAATAAAAACTAATTTTTGCTCCTTGTAGAATTTTGACTTTGAAATTTTCTTACCCCCTTAAACCCGATAGTTTAATATTCCAACCTCCACTTTTATAAATAAGAGACAATTTTTAAAAAAAAAATGCACAAAAATATGTTGTTAAAACAATAAAACTTTTAACTTCATTTTAAATAATTATTTGTTAACAAAAAATTAACACGGGGATAAAAAAAGTTAAATTTTTTGTTCCCGTCCTCAATCAGACTGGGGGGCTTTTAATTGAAGACTCCATAGTAATAAACTTGGTTTTAAATTTTAGCTTGTTAACTTTATTATCCCAAAAGAAATTTAAATTTGACTTTGTTTTATTTTGTTTGAACATTATTATTTTTTGGGGAAGTGATTTAATTTAATGGTCCTTCCCAAATTTTATTCATTCCCAAACATTTTTATCACAATCTCCATGAAGCATTGCTGCTTTTTTTGGGTTTTCGATTCATTATTCTAATTTTGATTAAAAAAAGGCACAATTAAAATTTGCAGTGTAAAAACTAAAAATAGGAATTAAGGGCTTTAATGGCCCCGGAAAGAAATTAACCCAAAAAAATTCTTTAGTAGTAAAAAAGGGTTTTAATTAAGAAATTGGGTTAAAAAGAAACCTGACCATAACAAACCTCCCGGCTTAACTGGGGCCCATCTAAAATAATAAAACTGCTTTAAAAAAGGATAAAGGGTTGAGTTAAACACCAGTTTCATTATCCAGGCTATTCAAATTGAACCAATGAACGTAGACGGACCCTCCTGGGGTTCATTTAACTGATTTTAACTCATTTTTCATTAAGGGAATATATTTAAAAAAGAGCTTGTAACTTTCAAATCTGAAAAAATTATACTTTTTTTCATAACAAAATTTTGTAATCACTCAACAGAACCAAAAAACTCCCCTTACTGCAATTAGAAAAATGCAGCAGAACTTAACCCTAAAAAAAAATTTTAAATTCTTCATTTTTTTTTTTGGTTTCATTGGAGTTTTCATATTTTCAAAAAAAAGACTAATCCCCTATTCTCCCGGTTTTTTGTTTTCATGGGGAAAAAGCCCCCCAAAATTTTAAAGCACCATGAAAATTTTATGATGGAAAAAGGCGGGGGTTTGCTGCCCCAAAATCATTGAAATCTAACTAAAACAAAAAAATTAACATTTTTTGGTGGTCCCCTTTAAGGGGGAATGAAAAGGCAAAAATGTAATTTCCTTTTTTTTACATACCAGATTAGATCTGGTTTTTCCTAAGAATTTTTTTTTTAACCTCTAAAAAAAAACCCCGTTTGGGAAAAAAAAAAAAAAAAAAAAAAAAAAAAAAAAAAAAAAAAAAAAAAAAAAAAAAAAAAAAAAAAAAAAAAAAAAAAAAAAAAAAAAAAAAAAAACCCCCCCCCCCCCCCCCCCCCCCCCCCCCCCCCCCCCCCCCCCCCCCCCCCCCCCCCCCCCCCCCCAAAACCCCGAAAAAAAAGGGGAAATTAAAACTATTTTGGGGGGAAATTTTTAAAAAAAAAAATTCAAAATTCCAAAAAAATTTTTTTTAAGTTTTTTTAAAACCCTTTTTTTAAAATAAAATTTTATGACCAAAAAGGGGCCAAAATTTAAAACCCAACAAATTTTTAAATCATCTAACTGGAAACAGAAAAATGATTAAGAATATATTAGGTAGAGAATCATCAATTTCTAAGGGAAAGGGTAGTAACTGTTGTCTGTGAAAGTGAATGTACATTTCCACTGTTTATGTGGTATTCACTACCAGATTATTTGTATCGTAACATTACCATACAGCTTTTCAATTTTTTCTCTGAATTGCTCATCTGAAAAAAATAAAACTCCAAGAATTCTGCAAGAGTTTAAAAAAATAGAAATAAAATCCTGCTCTGTGCCCCAGTTAATACAAACTACAGTTATTACATTAAAAATCCAGTTACCCTTTATTCTCTCAGAATATGGAACCAATGTAGAAGCACTTTAAGACAGAGAAGCTTTCATCTGTTGCATCTCAACATAACAGCCACCTTTTTCCACCCTCTCAAACATATACACTAATCAATGTTTGGAAAATGTATGGGATTTAAACACTTAGAGACTTGTACATACATAATGTCTTCGCATCCTATGAAAAATTATGCTTCAAATACAACTTGTCATCAACACAATTCCTGCACTCCTTTCAAAATAGAAACTTTGCTAAACAGAACCTGCTCAATTTTCCTCACCTTCCACCTTGTTCAATTCCAGAAGAATTATTGATCAGTCTAGAAGACTTATATAGTATCTCCACATTTAATAAAATATTTGAAAGTCTCTTCCATTCAGTGACCCCAGAGTACATTGAGGAAAGGATTTGTCACTTAGTATTTCAGAAAAAGGTGGAAGGCAGCTATGTGCAGAAAACACTCGAGCTCCATATGTGCAATCATTCAGTCATTTGACTTAAAATATTTTATTGAGTGCATTTATCTTGTTTAAAATTGTCCAAAATTTTTCCCTGGGCAAGATTCAACCTGTGAACATTGTAATCGAGCTGCAGCATCACTAGGCCACATGTTCTGGGCATGCATCAAATTAGCATCATTGTGGACCAAAATCTCTAAATGCTTTTCAGACAGGCTTAGTGTCACAATCCCTCCTAACCCATTAACAGCTGTGTTTGGTGGGCTCCCTGACAGGCTTAAAATGGAGAAGGACAAACAAACTGTAATTTCCTTTACTACAGTACTAGCATGTAGACTTATCTTGCTCAACTGGAAGAATCCCACCCCACCACTCTTAATTCAGTGGACAACCGATGTTGTATACTATTTGAAATTAGAAAAAATCAAATTCCCACTTAGAATTCAAAACTTTTTTTTAAAATATGACAAGAACTAATCAATAACATTTTATAATATGTTTCCATTTCGGTGAAAAGGACCCTTCTTTTCTTGGTCCTCTTTCTCTGGGGGGATTGGGGGTTTCAAATGTTGATTACATTTGTTGAATTTGAATTGACTGTATGGAATATCATCTCTTTCTAATTGAAATCAATAAAAAAATTTTAAAAACTGAAGTTTGAAATTATTGCTCTGAAGTAGATGACGAAGATGATGAGGATAAACATACAATATGTAACTTGTAAATTGTTGAAACAAATACTTTTATTTTCAAAGTTAAACCAGCATTACAAATCTGTAATGTTCAGATGTGGGTGGCCGCCTGGAAAATATAAAAACCATAAATTTTGGTGGATTGGATATAAACCTTTTCCAATAGACAAACAATATTTGAAAATCTATTTCAATTTAAAAACAGCTTTTAGAAAAAAACAAATGAAATTAATTGTTTTAAAAAGCTGGCATATGAAGTATCCCTCTGTGGCCTGATATAAAAGAAGCACATCACACACAAACAGCAGTTGGATTACTGATTCCAAACCTGATCTTCAAGGTATCCTAAAACAAAGTTTCTAAGCTCCTTGGACCCTAACATATAGGAAGTAATGTGTTCTGCCAAATCAAGTCAAGTCAAGTCAAGTTGGGGGGCATGCACTGGTACAGTGCGTTCGCCCACACAGCGAAACAACTCTGGATCCCAGTTTGCAACCCCAGGCCAGGCAGACAGCGGTCCCGTTCCGCCCCAGAAATGATCCTCTATCTGGCAGCCAGGTGTTATGTGGGTGACCCCTTTGGCCTGTCAGCCCTCGGGTCC